>NW_028114171.1:0-18749 GCF_964289735.1 Phaethon aethereus | reverse complement strand
GTCAGAACCTGCGCAAACCGGTCCGGACCGGTTTGCGCCGGTCGTTACCGGTCCGGACCGGTCCGGACCGGTTTGCGCCGGTCGTTACCGGTCCGGACCGGTCCGGACCGGTTCTGAGCGGTCGTTACCGTTCCGGACCGGTTTGCGCCGGTCCCGACCGGTCCGGACCGGTTTGCGCCGGTTCCGACCGGTCCGGACCGGTTTGCGCCGGTTCCGACCGGTCCGGACCGGTTTGCGCCGGTCGTGACCGCTCCGGACCGGTTTGCGCCGGTCCCGACCGGTCCGGACCGGTTTGCGCCGGTCGTTACCGGTCCGGACCGGTTCTGAGCGGTCGTTACCGGTCCGGACCGGTTTTCGCCGGTCGTGACCGGTCCGGACCGGTTTGCGCCGGTTCCGACCGGTCCGGTCCGGTTTGCGCCGGTTCCGACCGGTCCGGACCGGTTTGCGCCGGTCGTGACCGGTCCGGACCGGTTCTGAGCGGTCGTTACCGGTCCGGACCGGTTTGCGCCGGTTCCGACCGGTCCGGACCGGTTTGCGCCGGTCGTGACCGGTCCGGACCGCTCCGGACCGGTTCTGAGCGGTCGTTACCGGTCCAGACCGGTTTTCGCCGGTCGTGACCGGTCCGGACCGGTTTGCGCCGGTCGTGACCGGTCCGGACCGGTTTGCGCCGGTCGTGATCGGTCCGGACCGGTTTGCGCCAGTCGTTACCGGTCCGGACCGGTCTGGACCGGTTTGCGCCGGTCGTTGCCGGTACGGACCGGTTCTGAGCGGTCGTTACCGGTCCGGACCGGTTTGCGCCGGTTCCGACCTGTCCGGACCGGTTTGCGCCGGTTCCGACCGGTCCGGATCAGTTTGCGCCGGTCGTTACCGGTCGTTACCGGTCCGGACCGGTTTGCGCCGGTTCCGACCGGTCCGGACCGGTTTGCGCCGGTTCCGACCGGTCCGGACCAGGTTGCGCCGGTCGTTACCGGTCCGGACCGGTCCGGACCGGTTTGCGCTGGTCGTTACCGGTCCGGACCGGTCCGGACCGGTTCCGAGCGGTCGTTACCGGTCCGGACCGGTTTGCGCCGGTTCCGACCGGTCCGGACCGGTTTGCGCCGGTTCCGACCGGTCCGGACCAGTTTGCGCCGGTCGTTACCGGTCCGGACCGGTCCGGACCGGTTTGCGCCGGTCGTTACCGGTCCGGACCGGTCCGGACCGGTTCTGAGCGGTCGTTACCGCTCCGGACCGGTTTGCGCCGGTTCCGACCGGTCCGGACCGCTTTGCGCTGCTTCCGACCGCTCCGGACCGGTTTGCGCCGGTCGTGACCGGTCCGGACCGGTTTGCGCCGGTCGTTACCGGTCCGGACCGGTCCGGACCGGTTCTCAGCGGTCGTTACCGGTCCGGACCGGTTTGCGCCGGTTCCGACCGGTCCGGACAGGTTTGCGCCGGTTCCGACCGGTCCGGACCGGTTTGCGCCGGTCGTGACCGGTCCGGACCGGTTCTGAGCGGTCGTTACCGGTCCGGACCGGTTTGCGCCGGTTCCGACCGGTCCGGACCGGTTTGCACCGGTTCCGACCGGTCCGGACCAGTTTGCGCCGGTCGTTACCGGTCCGGACCGGTCCGGACCGGTTTGCGCTGGTCGTTACCGGTCCGGACCGGTCCGGACCGGTTCCGAGCGGTCGTTACCGGTCCGGACCGGTTTGCGCCGGTCGTGACCGGTCCGGACCAGTTTGCGCCGGTCGTTACCGGTCCGGACCGGTTCTGAGCGGTTGTTACCAGTCCGGACCGGTTTTCGCCGGTCGTGACCGGTCCGGACCGGTTTGCGCCGGTCGTTACCGGTCCGGACCGCTCCGGACCGGTTTGCGCCGGTCGTTGCCGGTCCGGACCGGTCCGGACCGGTTCCGAGCGGTCGTTACCGGTCCGGACCGGTTTGCGCCGGTTCCGACCGGTCCGGACCGGTTTGCGCCGGTTCCGACCGGTCCGGACCGGTTTGCGCCGGTCGTGACCGGTCCGGACCGGTTTGCGCCGGTCGTGACCGGTCCGGACCGGTTCTGAGCGGTCGTTACCGGTCCGGACCGGTTTGCGCCGGTTCCGACCGGTCCGGACCGGTTTGCGCCAGTCGTTACCGGTCCGGACCGGTCCGGACCGGTTTGCAGCGGTCGTTACCGGTCCGGACCGGTTTGCGCCGGTTCCGACCGGTCCGGACCGGTTTGCGCCGGTCGTGACCGGTCCGGACCGGTTCTGAGCGGTCGTTACCGGTCCGGACCGGTTTGCGCCGGTTCCGACCGGTCCGGACCGGTTTGCGCCGGTCGTGACCGGTCCGGACCGGTTTGCGCCGGTCGTTACCGGTCCGGACCGGTTCTGAGCGGTTGTTACCAGTCCGGACCGGTTTTCGCCGGTCGTGACCGGTCCGGACCGGTTTGCGCCGGTCGTTGCCGGTACGGACCGGTTCTGAGCGGTCGTTACCGGTCCGGACCGGTTTGCGCCGGTTCCGACCTGTCCGGACCGGTTTGCGCCGGTTCCGACCGGTCCGGATCAGTTTGCGCCGGTCGTTACCGGTCGTTACCGGTCCGGACCGGTTTGCGCCGGTTCCGACCGGTCCGGACCGGTTTGCGCCGGTTCCGAACGGTCCGGACCCGTTTGCGCCGGTCGTTACCGGTCCGGACCGGTTTGCGCCGGTTCCGAACGGTCCGGACCGGTTTGCGCCGGTCGTGACCGGTCCGGACCGCTCCGGACCGGTTCTGAGCGGTCGTTCCCGGTCCGGACCGGTTTGCGCCGGTTCCGACCGGTCCGGACCGGTTTGCGCCGGTCGTGACCGGTCCGGACCGCTCCGGACCGGTTCTGAGCGGTCGTTCCCGGTCCGGACCGGTTTGCGCCGGTTCCGACCGGTCCGGACCGGTTTGCGCCGGTCCCGACCGGTCCGGACCGGTTTGCGCCGGTTCTGACCGGTCCGGACCGGTTTGCGCCGGTCGTGACCGGTCCGGACCGATTCCGAGCGGTTGTTACCGGTCCGGACCGGTTTGCGCCGGTTCCGACCGGTCCGGACCGGTCAGAACCGGCGCAAACCGGTCCGGACCGGTTTGCGCCGGTCGTTACCGGTCCGGACCGGTTTGCGCCGGTCCCGACCGGTCCGGACCGGTTTGCGCCGGTTCCGAGCGGTCCGGACCGGTTTGCGCCGGTCGTGACCGGTCCGGACCGGTTTGCGCCGGTCGTTACCGGTCCGGACCGGTCCGGACCGGTTTGCGCCGGTCGTGACCGGTCCGGACCGGTTTGCGCCGGTCGTTACCGGTCCGGACCGGTCCGGACCGGTTCTCAGCGGTCGTTACCGGTCCGGACCGGTTTGCGCCGGTCGTTACCGGTCCGGACCGGTCCGGACCGGTTTGCGCCGGTTCCGACCGGTCCGGACCCGTTTGCGCCGGTCGTTACCGGTCCGGACCGGTCCGGACCGGTTCGCAGCGGTCGTTACCGGTCCGGACCGGTTTGCGCCGGTTCCGACCGGTCCGGACCGGTTTGCGCCGGTTCCGACCGGTCCGGACCGGTTTGCGCCGGTCGTGACCGGTCCGGACCGGTGTGGACCGGTTCTGAGCGGTCGTTACCGGTCCGGACCGGTTTGCGCCGGTCGTGACCGGTCCGGACCGGTTTGCGCCGGTCGTGACCGGTCCGGACCGCTCCGGTCCGGTTCTGAGCGGTCGTTCCCGGTCCGGACCGGTTTGTGCCGGTTCCGACCGGTCCGGACCGGTTTGCGCCGGTCGTGACCGCTCCGGACCAGTTTGCGCCGGTCCCGACCGGTCCGGACCGGTTTGCGCCGGTCGTTACCGGTCCGGACCGGTTCTGAGCGGTCGTTACCAGTCCGGACCGGTTTTCGCCGGTCCCGACCGGTCCGGACCGGTTTGCGCCGGTCGTTACCGGTCCGGACCGGTTCCGAGCGGTTGTTACCGGTCCGGACCGGTTTGCGCTGGTTCCGACCGGTCCGGACCGGTCAGAACCTGCGCAAACCGGTCCGGACCGGTTTGCGCCGGTCGTTACCGGTCCGGACCGGTCCGGACCGGTTTGCGCCGGTCGTTACCGGTCCGGACCGGTCCGGACCGGTTCTGAGCGGTCGTTACCGTTCCGGACCGGTTTGCGCCGGTCCCGACCGGTCCGGACCGGTTTGCGCCGGTTCCGACCGGTCCGGACCGGTTTGCGCCGGTTCCGACCGGTCCGGACCGGTTTGCGCCGGTCGTGACCGCTCCGGACCGGTTTGCGCCGGTCCCGACCGGTCCGGACCGGTTTGCGCCGGTCGTTACCGGTCCGGACCGGTTCTGAGCGGTCGTTACCGGTCCGGACCGGTTTTCGCCGGTCGTGACCGGTCCGGACCGGTTTGCGCCGGTTCCGACCGGTCCGGTCCGGTTTGCGCCGGTTCCGACCGGTCCGGACCGGTTTGCGCCGGTCGTGACCGGTCCGGACCGGTTCTGAGCGGTCGTTACCGGTCCGGACCGGTTTGCGCCGGTTCCGACCGGTCCGGACCGGTTTGCGCCGGTCGTGACCGGTCCGGACCGCTCCGGACCGGTTCTGAGCGGTCGTTCCCGGTCCGGACCGGTTTGCGCCGGTTCCGACCGGTCCGGACCGGTTTGCGCCGGTCGTGACCGGTCCGGACCGGTTTGCGCCGGTCGTAACCGGTCCGGACCGGTCCGGACCGGTTTGCGCCGGTTCCGACCGGTCCGGACCGGTTTGCGCCGGTTCTGACCCGTCCGGAGCAGTTTGCGCCGATCGTTACCGGTCCGGACCGGTCTGGACCGGTTTTCGCCGGTCGTGACCGGTCCGGACCGGTTTGCGCCGGTCGTGACCGGTCCGGACCGCTCCGGACCGGTTCTGAGCGGTCGTTCCCGGTCCGGACCGGTTTGCGCCGGTTCCGACCGGTCCGGACCGGTTTGCGCCGGTTCCAACCGGTCCGGACCGCTCCGGACCGGTTCCGAGCGGTCGTTACCGGTCCGGACCGGTTTGCGCCGGTTCCGACCGGTCCGGACCGGTTTGCGCCGGTCGTGACCGCTCCGGACCAGTTTGCGCCGGTCCCGACCGGTCCGGACCGGTTCTGAGCGGTCGTTACCGGTCCGGACCGGTTTGCGCCGGTTCCGACCGGTCCGGACCGGTTTGCACCGGTTCCGACCGGTCCGGACCAGTTTGCGCCGGTCGTTACCGGTCCGGACCGGTCCGGACCGGTTTGCGCTGGTCGTTACCGGTCCGGACCGGTCCGGACCGGTTCCGAGCGGTCGTTACCGGTCCGGACCGGTTTGCGCCGGTTCCGACCGGTCCGGACCGGTTTGCGCCGGTTCCGACCGGTCCGGACCAGTTTGCGCCGGTCGTTACCGGTCCGGACCGGTTTGCGCCGGTCGTGACCGGTCCGGACCAGTTTGCGCCGGTCGTTACCGGTCCGGACCGGTTCTGAGCGGTTGTTACCAGTCCGGACCGGTTTTCGCCGGTCGTGACCGGTCCGGACCGGTTTGCGCCGGTCGTTACCGGTCCGGACCGCTCCGGACCGGTTTGCGCCGGTCGTTGCCGGTCCGGACCGGTCCGGACCGGTTCCGAGCGGTCGTTACCGGTCCGGACCGGTTTGCGCCGGTTCCGACCGGTCCGGACCGGTTTGCGCCGGTTCCGACCGGTCCGGACCGGTTTGCGCCGGTCGTGACCGGTCCGGACCGGTTTGCGCCGGTCGTGACCGGTCCGGACCGGTTCTGAGCGGTCGTTACCGGTCCGGACCGGTTCTGAGCGGTTGTTACCAGTCCGGACCGGTTTTCGCCGGTCGTGACCGGTCCGGACCGGTTTGCGCCGGTCGTTACCGGTCCGGACCGCTCCGGACCGGTTTGCGCCGGCCGTTGCCGGTCCGGACCGGTCCGGACCGGTTCCGAGCGGTCGTTACCGGTCCGGACCGGTTTGCGCCGGTCCCGACCGGTCCGGACCGGTTTGCGCCGGTCGTTACCGGTCCGGACCGGTTCTGAGCGGTCGTTACCGGTCCGGACCGGTTTGCGCCGGTTCCGACCGGTCTGGACCGGTTTGCGCCGGTCGTGACCGCTCCGGACCGGTTTGCGCCAGTCCCGACCGGTCCGGACCGGTTTGCGCCGGTCGTTACCGGTCCGGACCGGTTCTGAGCGGTCGTTACCGGTCCGGACCGGTTTTCGCCGGTCGTGACCGGTCCGGACCGGTCTGGACCGGTTCTGAGCGGTTGTTACCGGTCCGGACCGGTTTGCGCCGGTCGTTACCGGTCCGGACCGGTCCGGACCGGTCTGCGCCGGTTCCGACCGGTCCGGACCGGTTTGCGCCGGTCGTTACCGGTCCGGACCGGTTTGCGCCGGTTCCGACCGGTCCGGACCGGTTTGCGCCGGTCGTTACCGGTCCGGACCGGTCCGGACCGGTTCTGAGCGGTCGTTCCCGGTCCGGACCAGTTTGCGCCGGTTCTGACCGGTCCGGACCGGTTTGCGCCGGTCGTTACCGGTCCGGACCGGTCTGGACCGGTTCTGACCGGTCGTTACCGGTCCGGACCGGTTTGCGCCGGTTCCGACAGGTCCGGACCGGTTTGCGCCGGTCATTACCGGTCCGGACCGCTCTGGACCAGTTCTGAGCGGTCGTTCCCGGTCTGGACCGGTTTGCGCCGGTTCCGACCGGTCCGGACCGGTTTGCGCCGGTCGTGACCGGTCCGGACCGGTTTGCGCCGGTCGTTACCGGTCCGGACCGGTCCGGACCGGTTCTGAGCGGTCGTTACCGGTCCGGACCGGTTTGCGCCGGTTCCGACCGGTCCGGACCGGTTTGCGCCGGTCGTTACCGGTCCGGACTGGTCGGGACCGGTTCTGACCGGTCGTTCCCGGTCCGGACCGGTTTGCGCCGGTTCTGACCGGTCCGGACCGGTTTGCGCCGGTCCCGACCGGTCCGGACCGCTTTGCGCCGGTCGTTACCGGTCCGGACCGGTCCGGACCGGTTCTGAGCGGTCGTTCCCGGTCCGGACCGGTTTGCGCCGGTTCTGACCGGTCCGGACCGGTTTGCGCCGGTCGTTACCGGTCCGGACCGGTCTGGACCGGTTCTGAGCGGTCGTTCCCGGTCCGGACCGGTTTGCGCCGGTCGTGACCGGTCCGGACCGGTTTGCGCCGGTCGTGACCGGTCCGGACCGGTTCTGAGCGGTCGTTACCGGTCCGGACCGGTTTGCGCCGGTTCCGAGCGGTCCGGACCGGTTTTCGCCGGTCGTGACCGGTCCGGACCGGTTCTGAGCGGTCGTTACCGGTCCGGACCGGTTTGCGCCGGTCGTTACCGGTCCGGACCGGTCCGGACCGGTTTGCGCCGGTCGTTACCCGTCCGGACCGGTCCGGACCGGTTCTGAGCGGTCGTTACCGGTCCGGACCGGTTTGCGCCGGTTCCGAACGGTCCGGACCGGTTTGCGCCGGTCGTGACCGGTCCGGACCGCTCCGGACCGGTTCTGAGCGGTCGTTACCGGTCCGGACCGGTTTGCGCCGGTTCCGAACGGTCCGGACCAGTTTGCGCCGGTCGTTCCCGGTCCGGACCGGTTTGCGCCGGTCCCGACCGGTCCGGACCGGTTTGCGCCGGTCGTTACCGGTCCGGACCGGTTCTGAGCGGTCGTTACCGGTCCGGACCGGTTTGCGCCGGTTCCGACCGGTCTGGACCGGTTTGCGCCGGTCGTGACCGCTCCGGACCGGTTTGCGCCAGTCCCGACCGGTCCGGACCGGTTTGCGCCGGTCGTTACCGGTCCGGACCGGTTCTGAGCGGTCGTTACCGGTCCAGACCGGTTTTCGCCGGTCGTGACCGGTCCGGACCGGTTTGCGCCGGTCGTGACCGGTCCGGACCGGTTTGCTCCGGTCGTTACCGGTCCAGACCGGTCCGGACCGGTTTGCGCCGGTCGTTGCCGGTCCGGACCGGTTTGCGCCGGTTCCGACCGGTCCGGACCAGTTTGCGCCGGTCGTTACCGGTCCGGACCGGTCCGGACCGGTTTGCGCTGGTCGTTACCGGTCCGGACCGGTCCGGACCGGTTCCGAGCGGTCGTTACCGGTCCGGACCGGTTTGCGCCGGTTCCGACCGGTCCGGACCGGTTTGCGCCGGTTCCGACCGGTCCAGACCAGTTTGCGCCGGTCGTTACCGGTGCGGACCGGTCCGGACCGGTTTGCGACGGTCGTTACCGGTCCGGACCGGTTCTGAGCGGTCTTAACCGGTCCGGACCGATTTGCGCCAGTTCCGACCGGTCCGGACCGGTTTGCGCTGCTTCCGACCAGTCCGGACCGGTTTGCGCCGGTTGTTACCGGTCCGGACCGGTCCGGACCGGTTTGCGCCGGTCGTTACCGGTCCGGACCGGTCCGGACCGGTTCTGAGCGGTCGTTACCGGTCCGGACCGGTTTGCGCCGGTTCCGACCGGTCCGGACCGGTTTGCGCCGGTTCCGACCGGTCCGGACCGGTTTTCGCCGGTCGTGACCGGTCCGGACCGGTCCGGACCGGTTCTGAGCGGTCGTTCCCGGTCCGGACCGGTTTGCGCCGGTCGTGACCGGTCCGGACCGGTTTGCGCCGGTCGTGACCGGTCCGGACCGGTTCTGAGCGGTCGTTACCGGTCCGGACCGGTTTGCGCCGGTTCCGACCGGTCCGGACCGGTTTGCGCCGGTCGTGACCGGTCCGGACCGCTCCGGACCGGTTCTGAGCGGTCGTTCCCGGTCCGGACCGGTTTGCGCCGGTCGTGACCGGTCCGGACCGGTTTGCGCCGGTCGTGACCGGTCCGGACCGGTTCTCAGCGGTCGTTACCGGTCCGGACCGGTTTGCGCCGGTTCCGACCGGTCCGGACCGGTTTGCGCCGGTTCTGACCGGTCCGGACCGGTTTGCGCCGGTCGTGACCGGTCCGGACCGGTTTGCGCCGGTCGTGACCGGTCCGGACCGCTCCGGACCGGTTTGCGCCGGTCGTTGCCGGTCCGGACCGGTCCGGACCGGTTCCGAGCGGTCGTTACCGGTCCGGACCGGTTTGCGCCGGTTCCGACCGGTCCGGACCGGTTTGCGCCGGTTCCGACCGGTCCGGACCGGTTTGCGCCGGTCGTGACCGGTCCGGACCGGTTTGCGCCGGTCGTGACCGGTCCGGACCGGTTCTGAGCGGTCGTTACCGGTCCGGACCGGTTTGCGCCGGTTCCGACCGGTCCGGACCGGTTTGCGCCAGTCGTTACCGGTCCGGACCGGTCCGGACCGGTTTGCAGCGGTCGTTACCGGTCCGGACCGGTTTGCGCCGGTTCCGACCGGTCCGGACCGGTTTGCGCCGGTCGTGACCGGTCCGGACCGGTTCTGAGCGGTCGTTACCGGTCCGGACCGGTTTGCGCCGGTTCCGACCGGTCCGGACCGGTTTGCGCCGGTCGTGACCGGTCCGGACCGGTTTGCGCCGGTCGTTACCGGTCCGGACCGGTTCTGAGCGGTTGTTACCAGTCCGGACCGGTTTTCGCCGGTCGTGACCGGTCCGGACCGGTTTGCGCCGGTCGTTGCCGGTACGGACCGGTTCTGAGCGGTCGTTACCGGTCCGGACCGGTTTGCGCCGGTTCCGACCTGTCCGGACCGGTTTGCGCCGGTTCCGACCGGTCCGGATCAGTTTGCGCCGGTCGTTACCGGTCGTTACCGGTCCGGACCGGTTTGCGCCGGTTCCGACCGGTCCGGACCGGTTTGCGCCGGTTCCGAACGGTCCGGACCCGTTTGCGCCGGTCGTTACCGGTCCGGACCGGTTTGCGCCGGTTCCGAACGGTCCGGACCGGTTTGCGCCGGTCGTGACCGGTCCGGACCGCTCCGGACCGGTTCTGAGCGGTCGTTCCCGGTCCGGACCGGTTTGCGCCGGTTCCGACCGGTCCGGACCGGTTTGCGCCGGTCGTGACCGGTCCGGACCGCTCCGGACCGGTTCTGAGCGGTCGTTCCCGGTCCGGACCGGTTTGCGCCGGTTCCGACCGGTCCGGACCGGTTTGCGCCGGTCCCGACCGGTCCGGACCGGTTTGCGCCGGTTCTGACCGGTCCGGACCGGTTTGCGCCGGTCGTGACCGGTCCGGACCGATTCCGAGCGGTTGTTACCGGTCCGGACCGGTTTGCGCCGGTTCCGACCGGTCCGGACCGGTCAGAACCGGCGCAAACCGGTCCGGACCGGTTTGCGCCGGTCGTTACCGGTCCGGACCGGTTTGCGCCGGTCCCGACCGGTCCGGACCGGTTTGCGCCGGTTCCGAGCGGTCCGGACCGGTTTGCGCCGGTCGTGACCGGTCCGGACCGGTTTGCGCCGGTCGTTACCGGTCCGGACCGGTCCGGACCGGTTTGCGCCGGTCGTGACCGGTCCGGACCGGTTTGCGCCGGTCGTTACCGGTCCGGACCGGTCCGGACCGGTTCTCAGCGGTCGTTACCGGTCCGGACCGGTTTGCGCCGGTCGTTACCGGTCCGGACCGGTCCGGACCGGTTTGCGCCGGTTCCGACCGGTCCGGACCCGTTTGCGCCGGTCGTTACCGGTCCGGACCGGTCCGGACCGGTTCGCAGCGGTCGTTACCGGTCCGGACCGGTTTGCGCCGGTTCCGACCGGTCCGGACCGGTTTGCGCCGGTTCCGACCGGTCCGGACCGGTTTGCGCCGGTCGTGACCGGTCCGGACCGGTGTGGACCGGTTCTGAGCGGTCGTTACCGGTCCGGACCGGTTTGCGCCGGTCGTGACCGGTCCGGACCGGTTTGCGCCGGTCGTGACCGGTCCGGACCGCTCCGGTCCGGTTCTGAGCGGTCGTTCCCGGTCCGGACCGGTTTGTGCCGGTTCCGACCGGTCCGGACCGGTTTGCGCCGGTCGTGACCGCTCCGGACCAGTTTGCGCCGGTCCCGACCGGTCCGGACCGGTTTGCGCCGGTCGTTACCGGTCCGGACCGGTTCTGAGCGGTCGTTACCAGTCCGGACCGGTTTTCGCCGGTCCCGACCGGTCCGGACCGGTTTGCGCCGGTCGTTACCGGTCCGGACCGGTTCCGAGCGGTTGTTACCGGTCCGGACCGGTTTGCGCTGGTTCCGACCGGTCCGGACCGGTCAGAACCTGCGCAAACCGGTCCGGACCGGTTTGCGCCGGTCGTTACCGGTCCGGACCGGTCCGGACCGGTTTGCGCCGGTCGTTACCGGTCCGGACCGGTCCGGACCGGTTCTGAGCGGTCGTTACCGTTCCGGACCGGTTTGCGCCGGTCCCGACCGGTCCGGACCGGTTTGCGCCGGTTCCGACCGGTCCGGACCGGTTTGCGCCGGTTCCGACCGGTCCGGACCGGTTTGCGCCGGTCGTGACCGCTCCGGACCGGTTTGCGCCGGTCCCGACCGGTCCGGACCGGTTTGCGCCGGTCGTTACCGGTCCGGACCGGTTCTGAGCGGTCGTTACCGGTCCGGACCGGTTTTCGCCGGTCGTGACCGGTCCGGACCGGTTTGCGCCGGTTCCGACCGGTCCGGTCCGGTTTGCGCCGGTTCCGACCGGTCCGGACCGGTTTGCGCCGGTCGTGACCGGTCCGGACCGGTTCTGAGCGGTCGTTACCGGTCCGGACCGGTTTGCGCCGGTTCCGACCGGTCCGGACCGGTTTGCGCCGGTCGTGACCGGTCCGGACCGCTCCGGACCGGTTCTGAGCGGTCGTTACCGGTCCAGACCGGTTTTCGCCGGTCGTGACCGGTCCGGACCGGTTTGCGCCGGTCGTGACCGGTCCGGACCGGTTTGCGCCGGTCGTGATCGGTCCGGACCGGTTTGCGCCAGTCGTTACCGGTCCGGACCGGTCTGGACCGGTTTGCGCCGGTCGTTGCCGGTACGGACCGGTTCTGAGCGGTCGTTACCGGTCCGGACCGGTTTGCGCCGGTTCCGACCTGTCCGGACCGGTTTGCGCCGGTTCCGACCGGTCCGGATCAGTTTGCGCCGGTCGTTACCGGTCGTTACCGGTCCGGACCGGTTTGCGCCGGTTCCGACCGGTCCGGACCGGTTTGCGCCGGTTCCGACCGGTCCGGACCAGGTTGCGCCGGTCGTTACCGGTCCGGACCGGTCCGGACCGGTTTGCGCTGGTCGTTACCGGTCCGGACCGGTCCGGACCGGTTCCGAGCGGTCGTTACCGGTCCGGACCGGTTTGCGCCGGTTCCGACCGGTCCGGACCGGTTTGCGCCGGTTCCGACCGGTCCGGACCAGTTTGCGCCGGTCGTTACCGGTCCGGACCGGTCCGGACCGGTTTGCGCCGGTCGTTACCGGTCCGGACCGGTCCGGACCGGTTCTGAGCGGTCGTTACCGCTCCGGACCGGTTTGCGCCGGTTCCGACCGGTCCGGACCGCTTTGCGCTGCTTCCGACCGCTCCGGACCGGTTTGCGCCGGTCGTGACCGGTCCGGACCGGTTTGCGCCGGTCGTTACCGGTCCGGACCGGTCCGGACCGGTTCTCAGCGGTCGTTACCGGTCCGGACCGGTTTGCGCCGGTTCCGACCGGTCCGGACAGGTTTGCGCCGGTTCCGACCGGTCCGGACCGGTTTGCGCCGGTCGTGACCGGTCCGGACCGGTTCTGAGCGGTCGTTACCGGTCCGGACCGGTTTGCGCCGGTTCCGACCGGTCCGGACCGGTTTGCACCGGTTCCGACCGGTCCGGACCAGTTTGCGCCGGTCGTTACCGGTCCGGACCGGTCCGGACCGGTTTGCGCTGGTCGTTACCGGTCCGGACCGGTCCGGACCGGTTCCGAGCGGTCGTTACCGGTCCGGACCGGTTTGCGCCGGTCGTGACCGGTCCGGACCAGTTTGCGCCGGTCGTTACCGGTCCGGACCGGTTCTGAGCGGTTGTTACCAGTCCGGACCGGTTTTCGCCGGTCGTGACCGGTCCGGACCGGTTTGCGCCGGTCGTTACCGGTCCGGACCGCTCCGGACCGGTTTGCGCCGGTCGTTGCCGGTCCGGACCGGTCCGGACCGGTTCCGAGCGGTCGTTACCGGTCCGGACCGGTTTGCGCCGGTTCCGACCGGTCCGGACCGGTTTGCGCCGGTTCCGACCGGTCCGGACCGGTTTGCGCCGGTCGTGACCGGTCCGGACCGGTTTGCGCCGGTCGTGACCGGTCCGGACCGGTTCTGAGCGGTCGTTACCGGTCCGGACCGGTTTGCGCCGGTTCCGACCGGTCCGGACCGGTTTGCGCCAGTCGTTACCGGTCCGGACCGGTCCGGACCGGTTTGCAGCGGTCGTTACCGGTCCGGACCGGTTTGCGCCGGTTCCGACCGGTCCGGACCGGTTTGCGCCGGTCGTGACCGGTCCGGACCGGTTCTGAGCGGTCGTTACCGGTCCGGACCGGTTTGCGCCGGTTCCGACCGGTCCGGACCGGTTTGCGCCGGTCGTGACCGGTCCGGACCGGTTTGCGCCGGTCGTTACCGGTCCGGACCGGTTCTGAGCGGTTGTTACCAGTCCGGACCGGTTTTCGCCGGTCGTGACCGGTCCGGACCGGTTTGCGCCGGTCGTTGCCGGTACGGACCGGTTCTGAGCGGTCGTTACCGGTCCGGACCGGTTTGCGCCGGTTCCGACCTGTCCGGACCGGTTTGCGCCGGTTCCGACCGGTCCGGATCAGTTTGCGCCGGTCGTTACCGGTCGTTACCGGTCCGGACCGGTTTGCGCCGGTTCCGACCGGTCCGGACCGGTTTGCGCCGGTTCCGAACGGTCCGGACCCGTTTGCGCCGGTCGTTACCGGTCCGGACCGGTTTGCGCCGGTTCCGAACGGTCCGGACCGGTTTGCGCCGGTCGTGACCGGTCCGGACCGCTCCGGACCGGTTCTGAGCGGTCGTTCCCGGTCCGGACCGGTTTGCGCCGGTTCCGACCGGTCCGGACCGGTTTGCGCCGGTCGTGACCGGTCCGGACCGCTCCGGACCGGTTCTGAGCGGTCGTTCCCGGTCCGGACCGGTTTGCGCCGGTTCCGACCGGTCCGGACCGGTTTGCGCCGGTCCCGACCGGTCCGGACCGGTTTGCGCCGGTTCTGACCGGTCCGGACCGGTTTGCGCCGGTCGTGACCGGTCCGGACCGATTCCGAGCGGTTGTTACCGGTCCGGACCGGTTTGCGCCGGTTCCGACCGGTCCGGACCGGTCAGAACCGGCGCAAACCGGTCCGGACCGGTTTGCGCCGGTCGTTACCGGTCCGGACCGGTTTGCGCCGGTCCCGACCGGTCCGGACCGGTTTGCGCCGGTTCCGAGCGGTCCGGACCGGTTTGCGCCGGTCGTGACCGGTCCGGACCGGTTTGCGCCGGTCGTTACCGGTCCGGACCGGTCCGGACCGGTTTGCGCCGGTCGTGACCGGTCCGGACCGGTTTGCGCCGGTCGTTACCGGTCCGGACCGGTCCGGACCGGTTCTCAGCGGTCGTTACCGGTCCGGACCGGTTTGCGCCGGTCGTTACCGGTCCGGACCGGTCCGGACCGGTTTGCGCCGGTTCCGACCGGTCCGGACCCGTTTGCGCCGGTCGTTACCGGTCCGGACCGGTCCGGACCGGTTCGCAGCGGTCGTTACCGGTCCGGACCGGTTTGCGCCGGTTCCGACCGGTCCGGACCGGTTTGCGCCGGTTCCGACCGGTCCGGACCGGTTTGCGCCGGTCGTGACCGGTCCGGACCGGTGTGGACCGGTTCTGAGCGGTCGTTACCGGTCCGGACCGGTTTGCGCCGGTCGTGACCGGTCCGGACCGGTTTGCGCCGGTCGTGACCGGTCCGGACCGCTCCGGTCCGGTTCTGAGCGGTCGTTCCCGGTCCGGACCGGTTTGTGCCGGTTCCGACCGGTCCGGACCGGTTTGCGCCGGTCGTGACCGCTCCGGACCAGTTTGCGCCGGTCCCGACCGGTCCGGACCGGTTTGCGCCGGTCGTTACCGGTCCGGACCGGTTCTGAGCGGTCGTTACCAGTCCGGACCGGTTTTCGCCGGTCCCGACCGGTCCGGACCGGTTTGCGCCGGTCGTTACCGGTCCGGACCGGTTCCGAGCGGTTGTTACCGGTCCGGACCGGTTTGCGCTGGTTCCGACCGGTCCGGACCGGTCAGAACCTGCGCAAACCGGTCCGGACCGGTTTGCGCCGGTCGTTACCGGTCCGGACCGGTCCGGACCGGTTTGCGCCGGTCGTTACCGGTCCGGACCGGTCCGGACCGGTTCTGAGCGGTCGTTACCGTTCCGGACCGGTTTGCGCCGGTCCCGACCGGTCCGGACCGGTTTGCGCCGGTTCCGACCGGTCCGGACCGGTTTGCGCCGGTTCCGACCGGTCCGGACCGGTTTGCGCCGGTCGTGACCGCTCCGGACCGGTTTGCGCCGGTCCCGACCGGTCCGGACCGGTTTGCGCCGGTCGTTACCGGTCCGGACCGGTTCTGAGCGGTCGTTACCGGTCCGGACCGGTTTTCGCCGGTCGTGACCGGTCCGGACCGGTTTGCGCCGGTTCCGACCGGTCCGGTCCGGTTTGCGCCGGTTCCGACCGGTCCGGACCGGTTTGCGCCGGTCGTGACCGGTCCGGACCGGTTCTGAGCGGTCGTTACCGGTCCGGACCGGTTTGCGCCGGTTCCGACCGGTCCGGACCGGTTTGCGCCGGTCGTGACCGGTCCGGACCGCTCCGGACCGGTTCTGAGCGGTCGTTCCCGGTCCGGACCGGTTTGCGCCGGTTCCGACCGGTCCGGACCGGTTTGCGCCGGTCGTGACCGGTCCGGACCGGTTTGCGCCGGTCGTAACCGGTCCGGACCGGTCCGGACCGGTTTGCGCCGGTTCCGACCGGTCCGGACCGGTTTGCGCCGGTTCTGACCCGTCCGGAGCAGTTTGCGCCGATCGTTACCGGTCCGGACCGGTCTGGACCGGTTTTCGCCGGTCGTGACCGGTCCGGACCGGTTTGCGCCGGTCGTGACCGGTCCGGACCGCTCCGGACCGGTTCTGAGCGGTCGTTCCCGGTCCGGACCGGTTTGCGCCGGTTCCGACCGGTCCGGACCGGTTTGCGCCGGTTCCAACCGGTCCGGACCGCTCCGGACCGGTTCCGAGCGGTCGTTACCGGTCCGGACCGGTTTGCGCCGGTTCCGACCGGTCCGGACCGGTTTGCGCCGGTCGTGACCGCTCCGGACCAGTTTGCGCCGGTCCCGACCGGTCCGGACCGGTTCTGAGCGGTCGTTACCGGTCCGGACCGGTTTGCGCCGGTTCCGACCGGTCCGGACCGGTTTGCACCGGTTCCGACCGGTCCGGACCAGTTTGCGCCGGTCGTTACCGGTCCGGACCGGTCCGGACCGGTTTGCGCTGGTCGTTACCGGTCCGGACCGGTCCGGACCGGTTCCGAGCGGTCGTTACCGGTCCGGACCGGTTTGCGCCGGTTCCGACCGGTCCGGACCGGTTTGCGCCGGTTCCGACCGGTCCGGACCAGTTTGCGCCGGTCGTTACCGGTCCGGACCGGTTTGCGCCGGTCGTGACCGGTCCGGACCAGTTTGCGCCGGTCGTTACCGGTCCGGACCGGTTCTGAGCGGTTGTTACCAGTCCGGACCGGTTTTCGCCGGTCGTGACCGGTCCGGACCGGTTTGCGCCGGTCGTTACCGGTCCGGACCGCTCCGGACCGGTTTGCGCCGGTCGTTGCCGGTCCGGACCGGTCCGGACCGGTTCCGAGCGGTCGTTACCGGTCCGGACCGGTTTGCGCCGGTTCCGACCGGTCCGGACCGGTTTGCGCCGGTTCCGACCGGTCCGGACCGGTTTGCGCCGGTCGTGACCGGTCCGGACCGGTTTGCGCCGGTCGTGACCGGTCCGGACCGGTTCTGAGCGGTCGTTACCGGTCCGGACCGGTTCTGAGCGGTTGTTACCAGTCCGGACCGGTTTTCGCCGGTCGTGACCGGTCCGGACCGGTTTGCGCCGGTCGTTACCGGTCCGGACCGCTCCGGACCGGTTTGCGCCGGCCGTTGCCGGTCCGGACCGGTCCGGACCGGTTCCGAGCGGTCGTTACCGGTCCGGACCGGTTTGCGCCGGTCCCGACCGGTCCGGACCGGTTTGCGCCGGTCGTTACCGGTCCGGACCGGTTCTGAGCGGTCGTTACCGGTCCGGACCGGTTTGCGCCGGTTCCGACCGGTCTGGACCGGTTTGCGCCGGTCGTGACCGCTCCGGACCGGTTTGCGCCAGTCCCGACCGGTCCGGACCGGTTTGCGCCGGTCGTTACCGGTCCGGACCGGTTCTGAGCGGTCGTTACCGGTCCGGACCGGTTTTCGCCGGTCGTGACCGGTCCGGACCGGTCTGGACCGGTTCTGAGCGGTTGTTACCGGTCCGGACCGGTTTGCGCCGGTCGTTACCGGTCCGGACCGGTCCGGACCGGTCTGCGCCGGTTCCGACCGGTCCGGACCGGTTTGCGCCGGTCGTTACCGGTCCGGACCGGTTTGCGCCGGTTCCGACCGGTCCGGACCGGTTTGCGCCGGTCGTTACCGGTCCGGACCGGTCCGGACCGGTTCTGAGCGGTCGTTCCCGGTCCGGACCAGTTTGCGCCGGTTCTGACCGGTCCGGACCGGTTTGCGCCGGTCGTTACCGGTCCGGACCGGTCTGGACCGGTTCTGACCGGTCGTTACCGGTCCGGACCGGTTTGCGCCGGTTCCGACAGGTCCGGACCGGTTTGCGCCGGTCATTACCGGTCCGGACCGCTCTGGACCAGTTCTGAGCGGTCGTTCCCGGTCTGGACCGGTTTGCGCCGGTTCCGACCGGTCCGGACCGGTTTGCGCCGGTCGTGACCGGTCCGGACCGGTTTGCGCCGGTCGTTACCGGTCCGGACCGGTCCGGACCGGTTCTGAGCGGTCGTTACCGGTCCGGACCGGTTTGCGCCGGTTCCGACCGGTCCGGACCGGTTTGCGCCGGTCGTTACCGGTCCGGACTGGTCGGGACCGGTTCTGACCGGTCGTTCCCGGTCCGGACCGGTTTGCGCCGGTTCTGACCGGTCCGGACCGGTTTGCGCCGGTCCCGACCGGTCCGGACCGCTTTGCGCCGGTCGTTACCGGTCCGGACCGGTCCGGACCGGTTCTGAGCGGTCGTTCCCGGTCCGGACCGGTTTGCGCCGGTTCTGACCGGTCCGGACCGGTTTGCGCCGGTCGTTACCGGTCCGGACCGGTCTGGACCGGTTCTGAGCGGTCGTTCCCGGTCCGGACCGGTTTGCGCCGGTCGTGACCGGTCCGGACCGGTTTGCGCCGGTCGTGACCGGTCCGGACCGGTTCTGAGCGGTCGTTACCGGTCCGGACCGGTTTGCGCCGGTTCCGAGCGGTCCGGACCGGTTTTCGCCGGTCGTGACCGGTCCGGACCGGTTCTGAGCGGTCGTTACCGGTCCGGACCGGTTTGCGCCGGTCGTTACCGGTCCGGACCGGTCCGGACCGGTTTGCGCCGGTCGTTACCCGTCCGGACCGGTCCGGACCGGTTCTGAGCGGTCGTTACCGGTCCGGACCGGTTTGCGCCGGTTCCGAACGGTCCGGACCGGTTTGCGCCGGTCGTGACCGGTCCGGACCGCTCCGGACCGGTTCTGAGCGGTCGTTACCGGTCCGGACCGGTTTGCGCCGGTTCCGAACGGTCCGGACCAGTTTGCGCCGGTCGTTCCCGGTCCGGACCGGTTTGCGCCGGTCCCGACCGGTCCGGACCGGTTTGCGCCGGTCGTTACCGGTCCGGACCGGTTCTGAGCGGTCGTTACCGGTCCGGACCGGTTTGCGCCGGTTCCGACCGGTCTGGACCGGTTTGCGCCGGTCGTGACCGCTCCGGACCGGTTTGCGCCAGTCCCGACCGGTCCGGACCGGTTTGCGCCGGTCGTTACCGGTCCGGACCGGTTCTGAGCGGTCGTTACC
>NW_028114172.1:0-56267 GCF_964289735.1 Phaethon aethereus | reverse complement strand
CTGCTAAGGGAGGGATTTCTTGAACTGCTTTATAAACTGTACTGCAATTACGTATCTTTTTACAATTCCACCAGGGTACTATATCCTCCTTTTCCTTGGATGTGGTTCTCTTGTCATTAACTGATGGGAAAACTGTAAAGACTGTTCCATCCCAGGCAAAACACCATGAAGTATTAGCCATATAATGAAATTGAGATAAAATAGCCGTAGACCACACTGAATCCCATGCAGCCTCTGCCTCTCGCTTAGTCTGATTTTCACAATTATGGACTACACGTCCAGCTTCCTCGGGATCATGTACAGGGAGGCCTCTACTTATTTCTTTGCATAATTGTTTATCCCTTGTGCTTACTGAGCTCAAGTTTGTTGTTAAGATTCCCCACGGAATTGATTCACCTGCTGCTCTTGGAATTGGAAGACATACGGTTATTTAGGTTACATTTTGTAAATTTGCAAATTCTTTTATCAATCCTACCATTAAATTTTCTTCTGGAGTTCTCCTTGGAATGTATATTAGCTGCTCTGCTTCACTCTCCCTTCCAATTGATCTATTATCATCTCAAACAATGCTCCCAACATCATCAGTTTCCAAATCAAAACCCATTTTCCATATTTTCCAATGGTAATTTCTTAAACATGTTTTAAAGTCAACTTTGTAGTCTCTGAATCCCTATTGATGACCTTCCATGCCGGGGCTTTCTTCACTCGGGTGTAGTGTATCCCCGGTTCCACTCCTCCAACCTTGATTGCAGTATGAGTTGTTAACAGTACCTAGAATGGTCCCCTCCACTTTTCCTGCAGTGGTTCAGAGTTCCAAGTTGAAAGATCACCTGGCTGATACTGCTGTACAGGCGTATCCAAGGCAAGTGACCTAGTCAGCACAATGTATCTCCAAAGTGCTCCAAGGACCTTTCCTAAAGAAATTAGATACACTTTCAAATCAGTTTCCCCAGCTACCTTCATATCCCCTGGGATTAAAGGAGTCTGGTACAGTTTACCATACAGGACTTCATATGGACTTATACCGTCTCTTGATCTTGGTTGGATCCTGATTCTCAAGAGAGCTAGTGGTAAAGCCTGTGGTCACTTCAAAGATGTTTCCTGACAAATTTTACTTATTTGTCTTTTCAACATTCAATTCAATCTCTCAATTTTTCCACTCGATTGTGGCCTCCAAGGGGTATATAAGTCCCATTTTATACCCAAAATTTTACTGATCTGTTGAACTACATCTGCCACAAAGTGTGGTCCCCTATCAGAAGACATTCCCAATGGCACTCCAAACCTTGGTATTATTTCCTTCAACAACACTTTAACTACCTCTCTAGCTTTGTTGGTGCGGTAAGGGAAGGCCTCTGGCCACCCAGAAAATGTATCAATTAGTACTAATAAATACCTGTATCCATTCTGACTGGGTAACTCAGAGAAATCAATTTGCCAATAATCTCCTGAAGAATTTCCTGGTTTTATCATTCCTAGAGGTGGCCTCTTTTGGTTCATGGGGTTATTTTTAAGGCAGATTGGACATCTAGCTATTATTGATTTAACTATTCCTGTCATTCCTACACATACTACAGATGTTTTTAAACTTGAAACCATAGCATCTACTCCCCAATGTGTTTGTTCATGTTTTTCCTTTGTGAGTTCTGTCATAATTTGCAGTGTTACTGTCACCTGTTTTTTTTGTTTTACTGGTACTAGTGCAAGGATACCTCGTTCTGCGGCCTCTTTTGCAGCTTTGTCTGCCAATCGATTACCTATATTTACAACCGTCTGACCAAATTGATGAGCTTTACAATGCATTACCGCCACTTCTTTCGGTCTCTGCACATCTTCCAGGAGTTGGAGAATTTCTTCTTTATACTTTATTGGTGTTCCTTGGGCTGACAGCAATCCCCTTTCTTGCCAGAGGACTCCATGAGCATGGATCACACCAAATGCATATTTAGAATCAGTCCAAATATTTACCCTTTTTCCTTCTGCTATTTGCAGAGCCCGCCTTAATGCCACCAATGCTGCTTTCTGTGCTGAGGTACTTGCAGGTAGTGTCCTTGATTCCAATACCTCAGAGGTGGTGACGACAGCATATCCAGCCATTCGTTTTCCTTCTCATACGAAACTGCTTCCATCTGTGTATAACTCCAGATCAGGCTTTTCCAGAGGTTCATCTCTCAGGTCTGGTCTACTGGAATAAACTTGTTCAATGGTTAACAAACAATCATGTTCTAAATTTCCTGTTGGACTCTCTGTTGACAAAAATATTGCTGGATTAACAATCGGTGTGGTTTTCAATGCCACATCATCTTGTTCCAATAGAACAACCTGATACTTCAGCATTCTGCTGGGGAATAGCCAGTGACCCCCCTTTTGCTCTACAACAGTTAGTACCATATGCGGTACGTACACCACCATCTTTTGGCCCATGGTCAATTTTCGAGCTTCTTGGATCAGCAATACTGTTGCTGCCACAGCGCGTAAACATCCTGGCCATCCTTTACTCACGTTTTCAAGTTGTTTAGAGAAGTACCTCACTGATCGACTCCAGGATCCCAGCCGTTGTGTCAGCATGTTGCCTTTCATGTGCAAACAACTCGAAAGGTTTGGTCACATTACGTAATCCCAGAGCAGGAGCCATCATTAATGCCTTTTTCAGTTCTTTGAATGATTTCTGACATTGAGGTGTCCAAGTCAGATACCGATCCTTGGATTCCTTTAAAGCCTCATACAGTGGCTTCACATACAATCCATAATCCAAAATTCAAAGTCGGCACCACCCAATCATTCCCAGAAAAGTTCTCAATTCTTTCGGGCTACTTGGTTCAGGAATTTGACAGATAGCTTCTTTTCTTTCATTTCCCCATTGTCTCTGTCCTTGGGATATTTCAAATCCCAAATAAATTACTGTTTCTTTTCCTATTTGGGCCTTATTTCTGGAGACTCTATATCCTCCTTGGCCTAGGAAATTTAGTAAACTGACAGCTTTTGGTCCTGTCTCTTCCATATCTCTAATTCCTTGGCCAATTGATTCCCAAATATCGTAGGGCTATTTTTGAATCCTTGTGGAAGTACAGTCCATGTCAATTGGGTCTTTCGCCCTGTGGCCAGACTTTCTCACTCAAAAGCAATTATGTTTTGGCTGCCTATATCTAGAGGTATGCAGAAGAAGGCATCCTTTAAATCTAGTACAGTAAACCATTTATGTTCCTCTTTCAAAGAAGTCAGTAAAATATATGGATTAGCCACTACTGGGTGTATATCTTGGACTATCTGATTTATAACTCTTAAATCCTGAACCAATCAGTATTCCTTGCCTCCGGATTTCCTTACTGGTAATATGGGAGTGTTATATTCTGATTCACACTCTACCAATAGTCCACATGCTAAAAATTTTGTAATCAACCCCTCTAATCCTTTTCAAGCCTCCCACTTAATAGGATATTGTTTTTGTTGTACCGGTTTGGCTCCAGGTTTTAAAATCACCTTTACCAGCTCTGCCAATTTAGATCATCCCAGAATTCCACTTGCCCAGACCAAAGGAATAACTGCATTTTCCACTTCTTCTGGAATCTGTTCTTCCCTGTAGGAATCCTGTAACATAAACACTCTTGCCTCTATGGCTTTTGATTCTGGTATTAACAATTTGATTTCTCCATCTTTGAAAGTTATTTGTGCATCTAATTTACTCAATAGATCTCGTCCCAACAAAGACAGTGGACATTCAGGCATATACAGAAACATTGTTTTCCCAATTTAAACGTTAATGGCTATAAAAATGGCCAATTTTCCTTCTGCCCTGTCGCACCAACAACATTTACTGATTTGTGACTAAATCTCCCTTTACATGTATTCAATACTGAGTAAGTAGCTCCAGAAACTCTATTTCTTCATTCCCTAGCTTCAATGTAACCAGAGGTTCAGCTAGGGTTGATTGCCCCGGTCCCCTTCGTAGTTCTTCATCCAGAGTCATTAATTTAATTGCCTGGAGAGCCGGATCTAATTCTCCTGCCTTAGGACATTCTCTTTTCCAGTGCCCACACTCCTTGCAAACAGCACATTGATCTTCTGCTAATCGGGGCTTATTTTCCTTCTCTCTCCGATATTCATTGCTCGTCCTCTCCCTCTGCCTATCCTGTTATTCCCTGCCAAAACTGCTAGTAGCTTTCCACCCTTTCGGGTTTGCCTCACCTATTTTTCTTTTTCTCTATTGTTATATACAGCCCAAGCAATTTCAAGCATTTTACCTTAGCCACCCTTTCGGGATCCTCCCGATAGGTACCTGCAGTCTCTTTCCATGATCTTAAATCAGTAACTGAAAAAGGAACTTTCACCACCACTGGACCATCATTCCCCACTGCTTCTCGGAGAGGGGCTTGGAGGGAAGTTAGTCTTACTTCCCCCCTCCTTCCCTGTGTTCTTCCTGAAACTGGGCTAAATCCCTCTGCTTCCCCTTCCTTGGGAGCAGTAGGAGGATTATCATCCTCCGAATTTTGGACCTCTCTTCCCCTTTCTCACCTTTGGTGAGGAGCAACCATTAATTCAATATCTTCCTCCTCAGTTCCATTTTTCCAACAATTTTCTGTAGTATTATAAGTAGAACAACCCCTTTTCGAGTTCTCATCACATTTTCCCTTTTTCACAATCTTTACCATGGGATCATACGGATGTATTCCACACTGTCTCTGCCATTCTGGATGATTTTGTAGTGTAAAGAACAAATCAACATAAGCCATTTCTTCCCATTTACCCTCCTTTTTACAAAACAACATTAATTGCAAGATGGTGTTATATTGCAATGTCCCATTTTCTGGCCATTTCTCCCCACTGTCCAACCTTGGACATACATTGGCCACCAATGATTGCAATATTCAATTAATTGCTTCCAAGTCAGAGGATCACCTCCCAGATCTTTCCAATGCCTCAAAATACATCCCAAAGGTGTTTTTTGTGGGATAGATCTTTTACTCGGAAATGTTCCCATTTTCCCAAGACTAGTGGGTGTGATTGTGCACTATCACAGGCACTAGTCGGAGGGACCCATACTCTCCTCGAGGGTCCCTCTGGATCTTCTAGCCCCCTGCTAGAAATCCCCCAACCTCCTTACCTGGGCCCCTAGCCCAAGCTTGCGAGGCTTTCACCGCGTCTTATAGGCAGGCATTCCTTGTGAGGGTCCCGTACCCTCACCCTTTCCAGAGGTACCTTTCAGCCCTACTCTGCGTAGCTTTCGCTGCGCCTTACGAGCGAGATAGTGGGACTCGAACCCACGTTACTTCAATCCTTTAAAGAATGCCTTATTACCTTTCCAGGGGACTTGCTCAGAATTCTTCGGTCCGGGGATCAGAGGTTCTCCCCGAGAATCCCTCGGTGCCGGCTGGAGGTCCTGTGATCCAACAGATCTGTTGAGATTCACAAGCAGTGTCCCATCTGGGTCGCCAAAACTGTCACCGAAATTGGGAATAAACCTCGTAACACCAATGTAGTGTTAAAAGGCAGGCATTCTTTATTCACGGCGCCGGGAACACGGGGGATAGCTCCTCCTAAATCGTGTTCCTCGATCGGTTCAAAAATCAAACATTTATAGGCAAGATTAATACATATTCATCAAGTGTCCATACAATGATTGGTTAAGTATTCCTCGCCTACCATGTAAATGACCACGCATGCTCACTATAATTTCTTGGGATTTTACTTCCTTAATCATTTGAGTCGGATGGTTTCTTGAGTGGGTGGTCTCTGAGTCGGTGGTCGCGATCTCCCCCTGCCGGAATTACCTTTCCCTCTAAGTTCATTTAAACTTGGCAATACCAAATACATCTTCACGGGCTATCGGTCCAATATGCAATCATTCACCCCACAGTCCTTTGTTTTAAGACAAGACTATAGAATGAATAATTACCCACCCACCGGACCGTAGAACTGACCAAGGTGTTCCTTCTTTCTGACTACTTGTTATTAGAACAAAATATAATACCATGATCACAATGTTCCACTTAACTCCTTGATAATTAAATCAAGATGGGAAGGGTTAGGCGGGTTCTCGAGCAGCATTGCTGGTGCATAATGTTCTTATAGTTACAACTGGCTGCAAATTCACAAACCTATTTTCTAACCCTATTTTATTTTAATTCCCTAGCACCTTGGTTACAATATATCATGGCAATGGACTGTGAGAGCGTGGAGAAGAAAACTGGCAGCTCTTACTCCCCAGAAGGTGTCATTTTCAACTGAAATAACCAAAAGGTTTCCCGACGTTCAAAGGCAGACTTGTCAAAAGGACTCGGGAAGGCTGTGAAAAGAACTGCACATGCACAGGAGACAGCATTAGATGACCAACAATTGTTTTCACATCCAGTTCCTATGTTTAAGAAGGCCCATAAACCCCCGGTTTTATATTAAAGAGGTATTTCATTCCTATCCAGCTTCTCATCTTCCCTTCTCCCTTCATCAACAGAAGAACTGTTGAGAGGGAGAAGGGAAGTAAAGCATCATCCAGCAGGAACCTAGTTTTCACACGTTTTTTCTAAATTTAGTCTGCTCAGGGCCAGGACATACCATATAAGGCCATGTGGCCCCACCCCTCCTTTGTGTGTTGGGGCCAGGACGTGTATAGGGCCCTACTCGCCCACCCATGGCTGACTGCAGACGCTGTCTCTGCTGCTGCGTGGCGCGTCAAGGGAGGCAGCAGCTGCTGAGACGGAGTGCCACACAACATCGGTGGCGCTTGGTGGCAGCGTTTGGTTGCCATCCCCGCAGCCATGAGCCGGCATGGTGCGGGACGGGGGCCTGTGGTGCGCAGCCACCCCTCGCCCTGCTGCAGCTTGGCACTGAAGGATGAGCACAGGCGGCAGCTGGAGAGGGTGCGGGCTGAGCTGGAGGTCGAGCGGCTCCGCTCCCAAGAGTTGCACCGCCACTTTGCAGCTGAAACCCACAAGCTGAAGGAGGCGGCAGAGCGGGACCGGCAGCTCCTGGCCAAACGGCTACAGTCCAAATGGGAGCAGCGGCAGGCACGGGAGCTCCAGCAGCTGCAGGAGCTCAACCAGCGGCAGCGGGCGTTGGAGATCCGCCAGCTGCTGCGCTCGAAGGAGGCTGAGCTGTGCGAGGTGCAGGTGATGCTGCAGCAACAGCGTGGCAACGCCATCCGTCAAGCACAGGACCTGCAGCAGCAGCTGGCCAAGGAGCTGGTGAGAGGAGCCTGGAGCAGCAGCGAGGCCCATGGTAAGCTCCAGGACATCCTCAGCAAGCTGCGCTGGGAGACCAATGACGAGCAGGCCGCCCACATCATCTGCCTCCAAGAGGAACTGCTGCTGCAAAGGAGACTCTTCCTAAAGTACATCTTGGAGCATTTCGAGGGCGGGCAGCCCGCTTCCTGCCACGAGGCCAGGGCCAGGACCACGGCCTGGCACCGTCTGCAGACCCGCCTGAGCAGTGAGTCCATGGGGCCCTGCTCTTTGGAGAGCCTCATGGCATCATCCTCCCGCAATGGAGAAGGGCAGCAGAAAACCCGCAAGAACTTCAAACGTGCTTGCCTCCAGAAGGAAGGGAACAGCATGGAGGTTTTGCTGGAGATTGTGGGGCAAGACTTGGCACTGCACTGCTTGGAATCCCTGCTACAAGGAAGGACCGGCAGTGGGCGCTCTGTGGCAGAGGTGGATGTTCTGCCCGTAGGGCAGCAGGAGGACTGCCTGCCTGCTAGCGCTTACATGAGGCTGCTGGAGCAGAATACCCGCCTCCAGCGTGTCCTGAAGGACCTCGAGAGGCGATGCAAAGTCCTTGAAGAGAACTGTCTTCTGAGGAAGGCACACTCTCCTGAAGTGTGGGAGGAAGTGGAGAGGCTCAAGCAGAAGACTGCTAAGCTGGGTCTCATTAGCAAGCAGCTGGAAGAAAGAGCCAGGCAATTGAGAGAGGCCACCTTCCAACCTGAAAACACTGTGCCAAAGACAGAGCTGATGACCAGTGTGCCTCCAGAGCTAAGGGATTACTCTGCAGGACGCAGATGACAAAATGAGTTCCTGCAGCAGAAGTGATAGCACGTGGTCTTGGCAAAGGACTCCGTGGCCGTGTGCTGGCTGACAGACTCAGGTCAGCCAGAAGTCTGGGCTAGAAGTATGGGAATCAACAAATAAAGGAAGACTCCTTAGCCGCTTCATGTCTTCTTTGGGAGATCAAGCCTCATGGCTTTGTTAAGATGCTTATGTCCCGGGTTGTGCAGTTTTTAATCCATTGCAGACAGAAATAGACTGTAGCGCCAGAGTTGCTGGGGGAGCCTAGCAGGTCTTCTGGGACCTGCCTGGTGACACTGATGTGCTGGCTGGGACCTCTGCTCACCAGTCTTGTGTGAGTTTTAACCACAGATGTCAGCACCTTGATGCTGAGGATTGCCCGGGTGCAGCCTGCCGGTTTTTCTTTACTGTAGAGAGTGTCTCCAGGTCTGTCTTGAGCCCTGGATCCAGTACAGAGGGCCAGACGGGAGGGGGGAACACATCTCCTCCTGTGCAGAGAGATGGCTGCAGGCTCAGCCAATGTCCGGAAGGGCCACGTTTGTGGAAGGCCTTTGCTCAGCTGATAGCGGTCAGGTTCTAAGTGTCTCTCCCAGCTGCGAGGTGACTCCTGGCAGCAGCTGTCTGCCTCTTGCAGGGCCCAAGTGCCTGCTGTATCCCACCACCCCAGCCAGAAAGCCTCTGAAAGTCAGGAAGAGCACAGGCATTGGTGGGCCCATCACCACGGAAGGCCCAATTGCTTCCCCTCAAAAGGCTGCTTCCCCTCCAACAAACAAGGTGGTGTGGGTCAATCTCCTCCCCACTCGGAGGGAGAAGGAGGAAAGACTAAAAACTGTCCAGGCTCAAGAACTGCATGCCTGGAGATCCTGCTCTCCCCACAGGAGTGCACGAGTCTGCCTGCCCTTGGGAGTGAAGAAGTTGCCTCTCTCCTTCCTTTTGCAGAGGGAGAGGTACCCCTTTGCACCACCCCTGCCTCATCAGCTGCACGCAGGCATCTGGGGAGCGTGTACTTAGTTGCGTCCCAGAGAAACTCTTCCCTTATGAACTGGGACCTCAGGAACCGATATGCTACCCCTGGGGAGCACCGCATCCTCAACGTTCCTGGTCACTCAGCCTCAGCTTTTCAGGGGCCCTTCCCCTCACCCACTTTCAGCACACACCGCTTCCGCTTGGGATGTGGCTTTTCTCAAAACCCCACCAACCACCACTGCTCCCTTGATCAGCCCCAGCCTGCAGGACATTTGGAAGCGCAGCTCACATTGGCGGCAGGGGGACACTGAGGAAGAAGCAGTGAGGTGTCTCGGCACTGCCAGGGACCTCTGCAGCCCCGTGGGGCACTCAGCCCACTGGCCGCAGACCCGTGGCATCCCCATCAGCCAAGTGAGCCCAGCAGGACTATGGGAGAGATGAAAGGACTTTCAGATTCAGCATGCAAAGTTGCTGCTAGCCCCAAAAGAAAGACCCCAAAAGAGGCCAACAGCATGGCCAAGCCTCTGTGCCTTATGCACTCACTCAGCAGCAACCTAGGGTGAGCTGGGCTCTGCTGTGGGGAGCTGCAGTGAGGACAGGGCAGCCACGGTAGCTCACAGGTGATGTCCCAGAAGTATCCTGGGGCTGCACAGAGGGCATCTCAAACATGGCACTAGCGTTCCTTTCACAACAGACATCGTGCCAGGGCTTGAATCTCTTCCACACCCGCACATTCTCCTCACCCCGGTACGGGACAGACATGGACCAGCTGGAGCCAGCTCTGTGGCCAGGGCTGCGGGGGGAGGACGCGGGAGCACGCACCACCCAGGGAGAGGCCGAGGGCACGGGGTGGCTCAGCCTGGGCAGGAGGAGGCTCCAGGGCTCACCGCAGCTCGTCAGGACCTTCAGCCAGGCTCTTCGTCCTGGTAGGTGGCAGGAGGGGGAGACACCATGGGCCACAGTGCAGAGGAGAGGCCTGGCAATGGCCCTCCAGCCTGCTGTTGGCCTAGCGGCAGCTCCAGCTGAAGCAACCTCACCAACACCCACCCAGCCATCAGCCCCCCTATCACGGGCTCAGGAAGACGTGACCTCAAAAGCACTGCCCATCCACAACGCTGCTGCGGGCTTGCATGGACAGAGTTGACCTCACAAGGAATAGCCGAGACACATGCCTGCTCCTGCCCTATCAACATCTCTGCCAGAAGTGACCTCACCACCCCCTGCCACAGCTGTCCCCCAACCTGCCTCTTCTCTGCCCCCTCAGCTCTCTGCGCTCTGTGCTGTCTCTGGCAGGCACTGAGCACCTCCGTGCCACCTGTTGCTCCTGACCAATCAGCTTCCTGGCACACAAGTGACCTCACCACACCCCAGCAATGTCACCTTCCGCCGCACTACCCCCTGCAATTCAACATCCCGCTGCTGGCAAGAAGGAGAGTTCACCTGGGAACTTGAATGCAGGTAGCAAGTGGAAGAATCCTGTCTGGGCTTTTAAGGAGGTGCATTAATGATGGGAGGAGGACTCAGTATAGTGAAAGGATCACCCTCAGAAGACATTCCAATGGAGTGGCTGAAAACAGATGGAACTCATGGCCTCTCGACAAAAAGGGTGTAACGGTTATGCCAATTAAGCTGGCCTGAGGTGACCTTTGTTGGAAATATAGACCAAGGGTGGCCTAAGATGAGGTCTGGATGAGGACAAACAGCAGGCTTTGCGTCTACAACTGGAGAAACAATTCCCGGGACAGATATGTTATTTATAGCTTTAGATATACGGAGTCATTGCCATTTTGCTTGACTTGCAACTGTGCGAGGTACAGCAGAAAATTGCCCTCAGGGTTGTCCACTTGATGGACATGACTGCATGACTGCATGACAAGCATGACTGCTTCCAAGAAAGCCGTCTTCTGCCTCGGTTTTGCCTCAGAAACTGCACATACGGGTTGTTTTGGAACAGGGTTTGTGAGCACGGCTTTGCCTCATACCCCTCCTTCTTCGGCTCGCCTGTAGTCCTTCACCCCCAATGGCATGCGGGCAGCTGTAGTCCCCATCCCGGCAGCTGGGCGGGGGCGCTGGTTTTGGCTGAGAGAGAGTTAATTTTCCTCGTAGTAACTGCTATGGGGCTATGCTTTGGATTTGTGCTGAAAACAGTGTTGATAACAGGGATGTTTCCGTTATCGCTGCACAGTGCTTACACAGCGTCCAGGCCTTTGCTGCTGCTCACGCTGCCCGGCCAGCGAGGAGCCTGGGGGTGCCCAAGAAGCTGGCAGGGGACACAGCTGGGACAGCTGACCTCAACTGACCAGCGCGATGTTCTACGTCACAGGGTGTCGACGCTGAGCACAGCAATAAAAGCTGGGGGAGGAAGGAGGAAGGGGGGAAGTCTGGAGTTACAGTGCTTGTCTTCCCAAGTAACTGTTACGCGTGATGGAGCCCTGTTTCCCTGGAGATGGCTGAACACCTACCTGCCAATGGGAAGTAGCGAAGGAATTCCTCGTTTTGCTTTGTTTGTACGCACGGCTTTTGCTTTACCTATTAAACTGTCTTTCTCTCAGCCCACGAGTTTTCTCCCTTTAACTTTCTGATTCTCTCCCCCATCCCCCTGAGTGGGGAGCGAGCGAGCGGCTGTGTGGTGCTGAGCTGCCGGCTGGGCTTAAACCAAAACAGCGGGTGCCATTCCCAGCTCTGTCTCCTGGCCTACCTGGGCCAGGCTGTCAGCCCTGGGCTGCCGGGGGGGACCATCCCTGCAGTGCTTGGGCGTCTCCTGCAGTGCAGCTCCAGGGCTCAGCCCTGAAAGACTGAAGGGGCACAGGGGCCGTGTCCTGGTGCGGGTCCTCGTCTCTCTGGGCCCCGAGGAGGGACGACACTGCCCGAGGGCCCTGGCAGCAGCGGCCCGGGCTATGGGATGTGACGGCCATGGCGGCTGTGGTCCTGCCAGAGTGGCCGGCGGCCCACAGTGCGGCTGAAGCTGGGGTTACCCTTCTTGCGGCCCATCCTGGCTGTGTGCCCCCGGCCGGCTCACATCTGTCCTTCAGCACCGTGCCCCTGTATCGCAGGGTGCTGGGTGCGGAGCAGGGCGGAGAGGTTTCCCGGGGACTCTCGGGGACGGCCCGGGCTTGGCCCCAGAGCGGGGAGCTGCTGGCCAGGGGCAGTGAGGAGCTCTCTCCTGCTGGGGATTTGGTGTTCTCCCTCCTCCCAGCCCTTGGGGAGGTGGCTGTGGGAGCGTGGCGCACCCTGGCCCCACAGCCTGGCTGATGGCCCCGGGCTCGGCCTGGCCCTGTCCTGTGGATGCAGTGCTCTGCTCATCCCTGGCAGCTGCTGGGGAAACGGCGGCCTTTGGGCTCTGGCCAATGCTGTCGCATCGGCGAGCAGGACGTGTCGGGGGCAGGGGACAGCTGCTGCTGCTGTGGCAGGAGAAGGCCAGAGCAGCCCACTGCCCAAAGGGCTGGCAGCACAGCCCCAGCAGCCCAGAAGAGGTGGGGCAGGGTGCCCCTGGGGGCACAGCTCTTCCCTCTCCACAGGGAAACTTCTCCCCTGGCTCATGGGCAAGGATGGGCAAGCCCAGAGCATGCCAGATGTGGCCGGCCACGTCTGAACACCAGCATGAAACCTCCAGGACTGGCAGTCCAGCAGGGCAGCTGGGGCTTTGTTGCACGGACACCCTGGGGCAGTGTGCGCTGTGCTGCCGCGGGCTGCTGCAAAGCCTGGGCATCAGGCAGCTCTCAGGACAATCCTGGACCCTTTGGGATCTGCCTTTTGCCTTTTGCCCTCTGCCTGCCTAGAGTAAAGACTCCCAGAGGAGGTGAACAGGCAGAGTTCACTGACATTCTAAAACAGTAATGGGGCCAGGGTGTGCTGAGGGGTGAGCTGTCCTGCACACAGTGGTAGAGGCCGGAACAACTCTGTCTGCTCAGGGTGGTTCCCGTGTGAAGGACACTATGGCCTTGGCCTTGTGGTTCCAGCTTTAATCAAAAAGAGCCACTTTCTTGAAGAGACCTTCGCTTCTGCCTGGCTTTGCAGGGCCAGCAGCACAGTGCCCACAGGGTCCATCCTGATGTTGGCTGCTCCCTTGGAGATCTCAGGGTCAGCACGGTCTCAGCTGCCAGGGACGAGACGGAGGCTTCGGGGTCTTTCTCCAAAAGCTGGAGGGCTGCAACAGAAGGAAAGATAACAGAGCTGAAAGCCACCTGTCTGCAGAGCCCCGCCCAGGCATCTGCTCCAGACCATGCCAGCCCCACCTGTCTCTTTCCCTGGCCGAGAGGAGCAGGTGGGACAAATGGAGCAGGTGGGACAAATGGATCAGCTGGCAGCTGCTGCTCAGGAATGCCCCAACTGCCCCTGAGATGTTACTATGCCCGCCTCGACGCGTTTCCCCGGGGCGGGGCAGGGCAAGGCATAGCAGCACACTGCCCACGCTCTGTCCCCTGCTCCACCAGCCCCGGCACACACAGCGCTGCCCCTTACTCACCGTTGCAGATCTCAGCCAGCCTCTCCTCGCTTTGGTCCCTCAGGTGCCGCACGGCAAGCCCTAGGCACAGCGCTCCGTCAGACCTCCCGCTCCCCAGCACGCTCCCAGCAGCACAGCTCCCGGCTCTGCCGGTTCGGCTGCACACCCTCCTCCCCCTCAGCAGGGGGACCCCAGGGAAGGACAGTACCCGAGGCAGGGTGGGACTGAGCAAGGCTGCCACCAAGCCCACCTGCATGGGCAGGGCTGGGAGAGGGAGGCACAGAGCCCCTGGCTGCCCAGGCCCTGCGCGGGGCAGTCGGGGCTCTGGCAGCCACAGGGCTGCCCCTTGCTGCCAAAGCAGCAGCTGGGACTGGGGCCAGGCTGCCAAAAGGGGGACCCCGGGGGCTGTGGCTCACCAATGAACCTCACGGCCGCCTCTCGCAAGGTGACCTGAGCATCCTTCAAGTACGGCAGGCTCTGACTCAGGTATTCTTCAGCTCTGTTCCTGTCCCGCACCAGCTGGAGAGAGCACAAATGGAAATGGGGCTGGCACAGACCCTCCCCAGTCAGCCCAGCCGGTCCCTCCTCCCAGCACCCCTATCCCCCTTGCACCGCAGGCCATTCCCGTCTCCCAGCCAGCAGCGCTGTGGGGCTGAGCTTCAGAGACAGCCGCAGGCAGAGCGGGGTCTGGAGGCCCTGAGAGCTCTCTGCCCCACTGCCTGGGCCCAGCTGGGCTAGGGTCTCCTTCAACATCCTGACGGTGGGGAGGGGAGGGGAGAGGGGCCTGGAGAAGAGCCCCCGGGGGCTCTGTGCTCAGAGCAAGGAAGGAGGGTGCAGCTCCAGTCGGCAGGCTCCAGGCCGGAGCAGGGCTGGCGAGGCACAGGGGGCAGCCCTCGTCCAGCCCGGGCCCGGGGCTTGGGGGTCGTCCTCACCAAGCACTCCCCAATTCTCCCTGTCTGCTGTGCCTGCGTCCGGTGCTTGAGCTGTTTCCACTTCAGCAGCTTTGCAGCAACGAGGAGGGCTTTCTGAGAGGCCTGCAGAGCGGGACAGGGCTTGGCGGGATTGTGGCCAAGGACTGTGGGACAGGGACCAGGGCTCAAAGCCCTGGCCTCCAAACACCTGCAGGGACAGCTGGGAAGCCTCGAGGGACGCTCGTGTTCAGGCCTTGGTGGCCATGGGCTGCTGCTGAGCCCTGCTGGGGGGCAGGTGTGGGAAATGTTTGCGCCAGCTTCTCCGCCCCTCCTTGCGCCGGGTGTGCTAGGACCCTTCCTCTGGGGTGCGCTGGAGGAGGCGGGATGGGAGGGGACCCCACCTCCCTGTCCTCCTCTGCAGCAGGAGGCACAGAGGGAGGAGGAAGGCCGTGGTGGGACTGGTGCAGAGAAAGAGGGGAGCTCTGCCCTGTCCTCAGAGTCTCAGGCAGCTGGACCCTGAGGTGACACAGGCTCCAAGAGTCCAGCTGCCAGCAGCCCTTGCCCCTCCCTGATGCCCAGGCCACCCCTGCGGTGCCAGCACGCCCTTCCTCGCATCACCGGGCAGCTTTGCAAGCTGTACCTTGGCCACGCTCTCGGTCTGGTCACTCATGTGGAAGAACAGTGGGAGCAGGCTTCTCTGCACGTTCTTCTTCATCTGCTGCTCGTCGTTCCCCACCACCAGCTGCATCATGTCTTTGAAGAGGCAGATGGAGAGCTCTCGCAGCTGGCTGGACTCCTGGCAGGACAGGAGGAGGACAGGAGGACCTGAGCAACAGCCGCTCCCGGAGCAAGGGTGTTAGCGTGGCTGACGGGAGGGGAGGGGCTCTGGAGTCAGGTCCTGCACACAGGATGAATGGCCCCGGGCCCATGAAGGGCCACGCAAGAGGTTTCCATCAGGCAAGAACATCCGGTCCTGCCTGGCAGCGCTGCTGGGGCAGGCCTCGCGCATCTGAGAGCGGCTCTTGGCCTGCAGATGCTTTCAACGGGGGCTGGGCTGGGCCCCAGTACGGGGGGGTCGGGTCGCCCGGAGGCATCAGCCTGCCAGGGAGAAGCGGTGCTGGGCTGCAGAGCCCAGAAGCCATCCCCACAAGAGCCCAGGGGCATGAGGAGGGGAAGAGGCCTGCCCAAGTGCTGCCACGGGGCTGGGCTGATGGGCAGTTGTCCTTGCAGAGGGCCCATCAGTGGGGCTCCGGCTCCCACAGCAGCCTTACGTCATCAAAGAGCGGCAGGAGCTTCTCCGCCAGCTGCAGAGCGGTGGGGCTGGCCTCCTCCCTCTTCATGTGACCCAGCACGTTTCTGAAGACAAGCAGGGCCTTCATCTTGTTGTCAGTGTTGGCATTCTGCTGGGTCTCCATGATGTCCAGCAGCAGGACCAGCATTTTACTTGCCTGTATGGAGCACAGAATTTCCTTTTTGTGAAGCGCTGAAAGAGCACCCTGGCAAAAATGCTCTGGCCACTAGGCACCAGCCTCCCGCCCTGCTTCCTGGCAAGTGGTGGCACAGGAATCCCTGCGGCAGCCGCCTGGCGGGCGGTGGCCATGGGCGCTCTGGTGGGCGTCTCTGGACACGGGGATAGCAGGGGGTAGGGAAGCTAGGGCAGGAGAACAAAGGCTCCATGTCCCCTGCTCAGCCACCCCCTTTTCCAGCTGGCCCAGACAGGCAGCAGATGGGTTGGTAGCCCTCAGGGCCTGCAAAGCTCCCCAGGCAGCCACCAGGCCCCTCCATGGCAGCACGCTGCGGACCCCCACGGCAAGCTGGCAACGAGCAAGCTGCGAGCCCTTCATGACAGAGGCCCGCTGCTCCAGGCCCCAGAGTCAGCCCGTAGCACCCACTGGGCCCGGGCCCTGGCTCATCCTCCGCCTCTCAGCAGGACGCTTCTTCTGGGGGCAGTGCTCCCTCGACTGAGGCAGTTTGGCAACGGCTTGCCTCGGTGCGGAGCAGCAACTCCTGCCTGGCACCATGGGGATGTGCCAGGAGCGAGAGCTCCTGCAGGGGCTGAGGGAGCTTTCTCCTTGCGCTGCAGCAGCAAGGTCTGAGCCTGAAGGACCCTGGGGCCCATGAAGGGGACAGCGAGGGCATTTGGAGCCATCACCCCACCTCCTGACTTCCAGCCCAGGCCAAGCCACCACATGGTTGTCTGTGCCAGCTCCTCCTGTCCTCTGAGCATCGGCAGCCTCCTCCTCTCAACGCCTCTGAGGAGCGATCGAGAGGCACAAAGAGGTGGCACAAAGGAGGCACGGCACGCGAGTGGTGGCGAGTGTCTCCTGTGCCCAGCCTTGCAGCCTGCTCAGCCGGTACAGAGGCCATGTCTCTGCCCCTGCCACAGCCCTTGCCCTGCCCCACGTTTCCAGTCTGCAGAGCAGGGCAGGGGGATGCAGGCAGGCGGGAAGCAGAGCACTGCCTGGGCAGGCAGGAGCTGCCTGGGCTTCATGCTTGTGCACCGGGGCCCAAGCAGCGTAGGGTGGCCCTGCATGGCTGGCGCAGGGGAACCTGGTGCTGGGCAGGTCCCTGCTGGCCCTAAGGGGCTGTGTCCGTGTGTCCCGCAGGAGGTGACTGTTTGCGGGCAGACTGGAGGGGAGAGGGCTGTGCCTGTTTGCCTGCAGAGGCAAACAGGCACAGCCCTGAGGGTGAGCAAGGACTGGTCTGGTCACTCACAGCCAAGTGATGGATGCAGGCGTCCTCTGTGTCGGAGCTGAACGTCCTGCGCAGCTGCTGGTCCTGGAGCTTGCTGAGCAGCTCCCCCAAGACCTTCTCCACGGTGTGGGGCTGGGAAAGCATCACCTCCCACATGGCCCGAGCAGCACTGCAGGCCCAGAGCGCTCTGTCAGCAGGGCTGCCTTGGCCACCACACCGTGCCTGGGCCAGCCCCGCAGGACGCAGGCTGTCCTGCAGCCCCGACCCTTCCCGAGCTCTCATTTGGAGTGCCTGGCTCCCTGCCTGGGCAAGCAGGAGAGGGCTGAGGTAGCATTCCCCGTGGGGCAGGGAGGGACCTCGTGGCGGGGACTCTGGGCTGGCTTGGCCAGCTTTCGCTACTGCGGGCCTGGCCGATCTACCAGTGCTGGAAAGTATGGTGGGGTGCAGGGCCCTGCTCCTCGGGGATGTCCTGCGGTTTTCCGTGGCTCTGGGAGCCAGAAAGTCTCCTGGCCCCTCTCCACACATGGAACAAGCCCACGGGGGCTGTTGGGGTCGGTACCTGTCACATGATGGAGGCATGAGCTTCAACAGGCTCGTGACCACTTCCCCGGGGCACTGGTTGGTCATCAGCAGAAGCAGCAAGTCCAGGCTGTGCCGGGCTGATGCCGTGCGGATGCACTCCATGTGTTCATAGACGCCCCTGATGATGTTTGGCACCTGCAGGGCACACAGGCGAGGATGGTGCTGCCACAGGAGTGCAGCCATTGCTTCAGCTGCCTCTGAAGCTGCTGCCCTTCCCATCCTACTCTGCTGGCTTCAAATGGCTTCAAGGTGCCTGAGGCACCTGGCTTAGGGAGGGAGGGATGGAGGGAGGAACCTTGCCTTGAACGGGCTCAAGGGCAGGGCAGCCACAGGCCGCTTACCTCCGCCAGCCAGGAGGCGGGTTCTCTCATGGCCACATGCAGGATGCTGCTCGCCTTCTCCTTGTCATAGGCGCTTGAGTCTCTCATGGCCTCAATGGCCATGAGGACGATGTCAGTCTTCTCAGAAGGCTGGAGATATTTTCCAAAAGCCTACGGGAGGAAGGAAGGCAGGGAAGACATGTCCCACCGAGTGCCCTGATGGTGCTGCTTAGTTGAGCAGCGAGAGCAGCTCTGGCGAGAGATGGGCCCACGGCGCTGGCAGCAGTGCCCGCAGGAAAGCTGGAAGCAGGGCCTGCCATGGCTGCACAGGGGAGCAGGAGAGGAGAGGGCCCTCAGGGTGAGGGAGGAGGCTTGGGGTCGTGGGCACAGTGTTCTGGCCCTAGAGAGAACCAGGCCTTGCTGGTGCCCGGGAGGGCTGGAGCCGCGGCTCGGGCACTGCAGTGCAGCCCTCTTCAGTCCCTGCTCGGGGACCGCGGCAACCCTCTCACCGGGGACAGGGAGGAGGCTATGCCAGCCCCACTGACTCTGCATCCCTTTGCGCACACAAGTCTGCGGCTGATGCCACGGACAAGAGGCGCAGCGAGGGAGGAGCTCATTACCGTGGCAATGTTGCTGGTGCTGGGCAAAGTAAGCCAGGAGGTGTTCTCAGCTTCCCATTCCCTGCGATGCTGTGGACACGCGGGATTACACACTGGCAGCGTCGTGCCTAAACAGGAGGGGATCACGGAAGAGTCGGTAGGAAACAGCTGTCGTCTCTGCCAGCAAGCTGACCAAATGGCGTGAAGCGCTTTGAGCTAGGAATGGCTGAGGAGGGAGGTCACGACCCACAGTCGGGGAGGAGGTGGTGGGCAGGGGTGTAAAGCAAAGGGTGACAGGCGGAGGGAACAAGAGGGACCCCAGGGATGCTGGAGAAGCATGAGAGGCACCTGCCTCAAGCGTACGTGTGCAAACGCTCACGGCCTGGGAAACTCAAAGGAACTGGAGCTCTGCGTGCAGTCGCACAACTACAACGTTGTTGGAATAACTGAGGCGAGGGGGGCGACTCGCACGGCTGGCGTGCTGCTGTGCACGGATGCAAGCTGTTTGGGAGAGACGGGGAAGAGGGGCGGGGGGGTGCCCTGTATTTGAAGGAGCAGCTCTGAGAGGGGACAATGGAGAGTGTGAGAGAGAGCACGTGGGTCAGGGGCTGAGGAGAGGCAGTGCTGGCGACATCATGGTGGCAGTGTGTTGCAGACCTCCCTGCTCAGAGAGAGGGTGTGAATGAAGTCTTTCTGAAAGCATGTGGGGAAGTCTCCGTGTCACATGCCCTGATTCTCCTCGGGCTCTTTAACTTCCCCGAGGCCTGCTTGCAAGATGGCGGGAGGCAAGCAGTCAGGGAGATTTCTGGAGGGCGTCAGGGACAGCTTCTTTCTGCAGGCACTGGAGGGACCAGCCGGGGTGATGCACAGCTGGATCTGCTGTTCTCCAGTAGGGCAGAATTATTTTGGGGACGCGGTAATCGGTGATAACTTTGTCTGTGGGGACCATGAAACAGCCGGGCTCTGAGAGGACCTGAGGGGAGTGGGAAAGGAGAGCAGCAACAAACAGGTCCTGGACTTCTGGTGAGCGATCAGCTTCTGCAGCAAAATGAGAGCTGTGATGCGAGGGGAAGCAGCTGTGAGGGGCAGAGCAGGTCAGGGAAGCTGGCAGACTTTCATGGACAGCCTCGAGCAAGCACAAGAAGGGCCCGTTGCAATACGCGGGGAAACAAGCAGGCATATGAGGAGATGTCTGTGTGTGGGGGGACGCCATCCACCGCAGCTTCTCTTACATTTTTGCTGCAGGATGAATCTGAAGAGGTAATGAAGAGCATCCAAAGCCCCCCATCTGATCTCCCAGTTCTTGCAAGAGCAGCAAAGGATGAGTCGTCCCAGCAGCTGTCCCAGGATGGGGATAGGCATCTCTCTGTGGCAGGCAGGGCTGTCATCGCGTCCGACAAAGGTGCTCCAGACCTGGGCGAGGGAGGCACGACAGGGAAAAGGGCTGAGGGGCAGCAGCTGCGACCAAAGGCCTGAGCCCAAGAGTCTGCCTGGGGAAGGATGCCCGGTGAGCTGGCGCTTTGGAGGGCCCTCCCAAAGCAGCTAGCTGGGCAGCAGGGCAGGGAGAGCTGCCAGGCCTGGGCTCCCGCCATGCTCCTTGGGCAGTCCTGTCCTGCACAGGACTGGGGGCCGAGATGGCTCCTGGCAGAGGGGCATCTGGGCGGAGAAGACCATGGGGAAAAAGAAAGAAACCAAGACCCTTGCTCCAGGACAGAGCCTTGCTGAATGCCTCAGCTGGTGCCCAGGCTTGCCTCGCAGGCATCTGTGAGCTGCAGGCTGCTCCCGTGCGCAGGGAAGGGGAGAGAGCCTGGCTGGAGGGTGCCTGGCTCCTTACCTGCACTGAGGAACAGCTGGCCAGCAAATCGCTCAGCCTCCCAATCCTCCCCACGGCCCGCTCACACGCAGCTGCGCTCTGGCAGTTGGTGAAGGTCAGCAGCATCTGGCAGGAGAGAAACTCCTGATGTGCCCCGGGAGCTGGCGCCTGTGCCAGCTCGCACAGTCCTTGTGGCCAGGCAGGTAGGCAGATGCCAGCCCCAGGGCAGCGTCTGCTCCTTTCCCTGCCCTCCCTGAGAACACAGCCCTGTGTCCCCTCCCCTGGGAGCCCTGTGTCCCCTCTCCATGAAGACTGAGCTTTTGGGCAGGAGCCTATCTTGGGGGGTCTGCCGTGGGGGAATGGGGATACGGCCCCCTGGGAAGCCAGGAGTGCAGAGCTTCAGGGCTGGGCTCCCGGTGCAGGACAGGCAGGTCCTGGTGGGTCTCTGTCCCGCTCAGATCTGGGGGCGAAAGTACGAGGGACGGCAGGGCACAGGAAGAGCAGCACCGGCTGCCACCGCTGCAGTGCCTAAGGAGAGGGGTCAAATGCCTCCCACTGCTCTGGTGCAAGGAAAGCTCTGAGGCCAGAGCTGGCCCAGCAATGCCATGGGCAAGGCTTTGCCATGACACAGGGGGAGGTTGCAGAGGGGAGGTCACGTTGCCTGCAACCAGGGGACGCCGGGCTCCCAGAAGAGCACAGTGGGCCACCCCTGGCTGCCCCAAGGGAGCTGGGCACCCTCCCCACAGTGTGCACTGTGCATGGCCCTGGGGTGGGGACCGTCCACTCAAGAGTGGACACTCCCTTCCCTCCAGGATGAGGAACAGCCCCTGTGAACCCCACTCTTTGCCAAGGCCAGACCTGGAAGATTGTCTGCAGCTCCGTGAAGCTGGAGGCAGGAGAGCTGAGCACCAACGCCTGCAGCATGGTGTCCATGGCATCCAGGGTCTGCAAGGGGAGGACCAAGCATTGTGGCAGTCTTTCCGCAGTCCCTCTCACCCCGGAGACGGATCTGAACTCCCCACGCCAAGGGAGGACACCCACACTGCCTCACACTGCCCAGGGAAGGCCTCGGGGCAGACAAGCTGCCGTGGGCAGAGCAGCCTGCGGCACTGCACATGGCCAGGCCCACGGGAAGGGGACGAAGGGCTGAGGGTGGGAAAGCAAAGGCGAGACCCTGCCCTGCCTTGGATCTCCGGTTGTCTCTGAGCACGCGGCAGCCAGGGAGCAGCCCAGAGGGCCCGGGGGGCTCCTGTAGCTCAGCCAGCACTTACCTCAAAGTAGAGACTATTGTCATTGTCCTCCACGTCCGTTTTTGGAGGAAGCAAGAAGACACTCCTGAAGCAGGCCTGCAAGAGGCTTTTCTTCTTTCCCTCCAGCACCATCTGCACTTTGCTGCAAAGAGAGGGAGGGGCCTGCCAGGCACTGATGCTGGGAGCAGTGCCTCAGTGCCTTGCAGCTGTGCATCACCCCGGCTGGTCCCTCCAGGGCCTGCGGAGCAGGGGTCCCTGAGAGGGATGGAGGGTGTGTGGGGAACCCTGCCAGGAGGCACCTCCTCCCTCCCCGGCATGGGCTGGGCCAAAGGACAGACGTGGCAGGCAAGCCTTCCGCTTCCCGCTTTGGGGAAGAGCCGAGACATGGCGGGGATCTGCAGCATCCCTCTGCCCTCCCCTGCGCCCTCCCAACAAGCTGCCAGAAGGGCAAAGCAGAGGCCCTCTGACGGCACCACTGGACTCTGCCGCAACGGGGGATGCCCCCGGCCAGGCCCAGGGCCATGGGCTGTGGAGAAATGCCAGCCAAACCAGGGGCTGGGCAGGTACCTCAAGGCGGCGATGGCAAGCATGGCTTGCTGCCGCACTGCCGTGTGCAGGTGATCCCTGGGCTCCTCTTCCAGCAGCACCTGCAGAGCACAACCCGGATGGGAGCTGGCAGCCCCCAGCACCCAGTGCCAGCAGAGCCGGCCCCTCGGGGCAGTTCAGTGTCCAGGCACGCTTGCCCCTGCCCTCCCCCTGCCCGTGCACTGTCCTCACAGTGTGCCGGTGCCCGGGGACCTTGCCCCACTCCCCAGCCTGGCTGAGTATCCCCTCACCTTGATATTCTCCGCCACCTCAAGTCTGTGGCAGAACGCATTCAGGCCCTGTGTCAAGCCCTCACGCCTCGCTGCTTCGCACAGGGTGCAGATGGTCTCTAGGAATCGCACCCTGTTGGCCTCCTCCTGTCAGCCGGGAGACAGACAGACAGACAGACGGGGAGCGTGAGAAGGTAGACACATGGCCAGCAGGACTGGAGCACTTGGGCCGCAGTGCTGTGCAGGAGGCCTGGGGGGAGCAGCTCTGCCCAGCCAGCAGCCCCCCAGCAGCCCCAGCAGCAGGCACCAGAGCCGGCGGCGGCCCCGTCGGGAGACGCAGGCACAGCTACCGGGGAAATGGCCGCCGTTACCTTTGCTGAGCTCTTTAGAAAAGCCTGCACGAACTGTATGGATTCTTTTTCCTTTCCGTACAGAGCCAGCCAGCTGGATGCAGCACAGGAGGCACCTAGTAAAGCAGGAGAGCCGGCACGGCTGTGGAGTGGTGCCGAAGGCAAACACGAGGCGAGGACGGAGCTATGCCCTCCGTCTAGCCCCGTGCCCGCTCCCCGTGCACAAGTCTCCTGGTGGGTGTCTGGGCTGGAGGGTGCCCGGCGATGGGCTGTGATGCTGGAGCGCAGTGCGGCGCGGAAAGCCATGAGTCCAGCGGGCTTAGGAACTCGCTTGCAGACAGGCTGGAAGGGTCCCCATCCCACACCGACCCCCTCCCTCCCCCCCGCTGCCAGGCCAGCTGCCTCTTGCTGCCCACATCCCAGCCCGGTGGGGCCCCCCACTTACTCGTCTGCAGCAGCTCGGGCACGCACACCTCGTGGGGTTCCGGTGGAGAGCTGCTCTCCTGGGGAGCCCTCTTCTCCTCCCAGGCCACTCTGGGGCGTCTGGGGGGTCTCTCCGCCATCCTGAAGGACGGAGGAAAGGGGTAGGGATGGGGAAAGGGGAACTTTTGGTGAAATGCCTCGGCGCGGCGGGGCTGCCGGGGGTGGTGGGGAAAGACGTGGGCTGTGCTCAGGGGCTCCTCGCCAGCACCACGCTCCCGCCCTGTCCCGTCGCCGTCCTGCCGGACACTGTGGGCTGTGGCTGCCTTGACCATATGCAGCGCCACGGGCTGTCACAGAGGCGGGTCACAAAGGGCACCATTGTGATCCGCCACCCAGGCCGGGAGGGGCAGGGTATCCCTTTGTGGGCGCACAAAGCCCACTCGCCCCTGGGTCCTCTTGGGGTGCCCCAAGCCCCACATTTGCCCTCATGTGCCCTGGAGACCTCCCTGTTGCTCTCCAGCTGTCCCAGAGCCCTGTGCCCACACGTCCCGGCGTGCCTCCAGGACCTTCCGTTGCCTTCAGTGCACTCCAGAGCCCTGCCTCTCTCACTTGGCAATGTTACATGGCTGAGGTTTACTCAAGCTTAACACAAGTCGCCATGTTTGTCGCTTCATCTCTTCTCTTCCTCCTACCGAACAGGAAGAGCTCATGCAGAAAAGAGGGAAAAGAAAATTAAGCATCTGCCACCTTCTGGGCCACTTCTCCTGCCTGATGGCCTTCTCCCCCTGCCAGCTTTCAGAACAGTGGGAGGCCCCTTTCTGCAGGGGCTGCACAGAAGTTTTACAGCTTGAGAGTTTTGGCTTGGGGGGAATGTTATCTCCAGGCAGGAGTGTGTTACGCTTGCTTTTTGGCAATATGGAAACTTCTCCCTTGCAGCGCAGTAGGAAATGCCGCTTTCTGCTTTAAGCTCGGAGCCGGCTAGGAAAACCCAAGGCTAGTATTGTCACCGAAATCGGGAATAAACCTCGTAACACCAATGTAGTGTTAAAAGGCAGGCATTCTTTATTCACGGCGCCGGGAACACGGGGGACAGCTCCTCCTAAATCGTGTTCGTCGATCGGTTCAAAAATCAAACATTTATAGGCAAGATTAATACATATTCATCAAGCTTCCATACAATGATTGGTTAAATATTCCTCGCATCACATGTAAATGACCACACATGCTCACTATAATTTCTTGAGATTTTACTTCCTTAATCTTTTGAGTCGGAGGGTTTCTTGAGTGGGTGGTCTCTGAGTCGGTGGTCGCGATCTCCCCCTGCCGGAATTACCTTTCCTACAAAGTTCACTTAAACTTGGCAACACTATATATATCTTCACGGGCTGTCGGTCCAACATGCAATCATTCACCCCACAGTCCTTTGTTTTAAGACAAGACTATAGAATGAATAATTACCTACCCACCGCACCGTAGAACTGACCAAGGTGTTCCTTCTTTCTGACTACTTGTTATTAGAACAAAACATAATACCATGATCACCATGTTCCACTTAACTCCTCGATAATTAACTCAAGATGGGAAGGGTTAGGTGGGTCCTCGAGCAGCATTGCTGGTGCATAATGTTCTTATGTAGCAAGTTACAACTTGCTACAAATTCACAAACCTATTTTCTAACCCTATTTTATTTTAATTCCCTAGCACCTTGGTTACAGTATCCTCACCGAGTGTTTCTCTCCTAGCTGACTTTTTACGTTGCTACTGACATTTCCCAATTCTTTTGTAATCTCCTGCTAATCTTCAGTCGTTCCTGTGATGATACTGTGAAATATGTTCATCTGATTCATGTGATGAAGTGTAATAACCTTCTGTACGTTTATGGATTTCTCCTGCACCATAAAAAGGGGTATTTTACAGGACAAACTTAAACTACTTTGCTGGTATATCAGCTCAAACCAGTTTGACCCCTCACCGCATAGTATTGTGTAAAGAGAAACTTGTAAAGTGCATGCATAAAGTTTGGGGTCATCCTGGGGGCACGCTGAGGAAGATTCGAGAAGACTCTAGAAGGAGAAGAGGGCATGCGCCGAAGAAGACACGCCTATTCATGAATATGTATTAGCAGACAGGATATAAACCAGGAACAGGAACTGTACCGCGTGCGTCTTGGTGGAGCGGAGACTCCCGGCGCACCCAGCGCTGTTTGCTTGCCTCTATTCGTTTAATAAATTGTAAACTGAAATTGGAATCCTGTTGGGGACTAAATCATTTATCACAATACTACACTGGCCACAGTGCAGAGTTCACCACAGATGTGATGAGATGTTCTCTTCACATTTCTACGATTTCTGGCATCGTACAAGTCACATCCTTTCCTCCGTTTGGAAAACCTCTTTTAGCAAAAGGTGTTTACACCTGCTGCTCTTGTCTGATCCTTGTTTGGTGTTATAGCTGGCGACGGAACAGGAGCATGGGGTATTGCTCACCAGATGCTATCAGAATAGGAAACCTGAACAAAATAGGCTCTCTTTTCTAACCTGTCTCAACATTTTGAAGCAGTCCCCTCATCTACAGTCTCAGAGACAGAGACCTCAAAGGGTGGTTCAGAAAGGTCAAACTCAGGCAGCGACTCCCAGAGCTGGTTGCCCAGCACGTGTCCAGATGGCTTTTGTGGGTCTCCAGAGGTGGAGCCTCCACAACCTTCCCGGGCAACCTCTGCCAGGGCTCCATCACCCATGCAGTAAAGAAGCATTTTCTGATGTCCAGGGGGAACCTCCTGTGTTTCAGTTTGTGCCCATTGCCTCTGGTCCTGCACTGGGGACTGCTGGGAGGAGCCTGGCTCCACCCTCTTTGCGCTCTCCCTTTGGGTATTGATACGCATTGATGAGGTCCCCGCCGAGCCTTCTCTTCTCCAGGCTGAGCAGTCCCAGCGCTCCCAGCCTTTCCTCACAGGACAGGTGCTCCAGTGCCTTCATCGTCTTCGTGGCCCTTTGATGGACTCTCTCTAGTATGTCCCTGTCTCTCTTGTACTGGGGAGCCCAGAAGTGGACACAGTGCTCCCGGTGTGGCCTCACCCATGCTGAGTATGGGGAAGGTTCACCTCCCTCCAACCACTGGTGACAGCCTCACTGCTTACAGAGGCTCTCATCCAGCTCTGGCTTGCCTGGAAAAGAACTCTTAGGTGTTTGTAGCTCCGTCCACTGACATATTCATCCATTCAATTCATTCAGGAGGCAATAAACCTCCTGCGCTGACTGTACCGGTTGTGCACAGCTTGCTTCTGCAGCCAGGCAGACCTGGAGTGCTTGCCCAAGCTCAGCGAAGGGGCACGCCGGAGAGGACAGAGGAGGGGTCAAGCCTCCCTAACCAAGGGTTTTGTCAGTTAACCAGCAGGCAACAGAGCTTGGGGAAAAGCTTAGGCAGCACAAAATCCTGGAAGAAGTAGTGGTAAAACAGCAGAAAAGGTATGAGGCCCAGGATCACCGTTCCTGACCCAGGGGGCCCCAGGAGGTGACATGGCCGCAGGGTGATATAACATGGCAATGGACTGTGAGAGCGTGGAGAAGAAAACTGGCAGCTCTTACTCCCCAGAAGGTGTCATTTTCAACTGAAATAACCAAAAGGTCTCCCGACGTTCAAAGGCAGACTTGTCAAAAGGACTCGGGAAGGCTGTGAAAAGAACTGCACATGCACAGGAGACAGCATTAGATGACCAACGATTGTTTTCACGTCCAGTTCCTATGTTTAAGAAGGCCCATAAACCCCCGGTTTTATATTAAAGAGGTATTTCATTCCTATCCAGCTTCTCATCTGAAGAACTGTTGAGAGGGAGAAGGGAAGTAAAGCATCATCCAGCAGGAACCTAGTTTTCACACGTTTTTTCTAAATTTAGTCTGCTCAGGGCCAGGACATACCATATAAGGCCATGTGGCCCCACCCCTCCTTTGTGTGTTGGGGCCAGGACGTGTATAGGGCCCTACTCACCCACCCATGGCTGACTGCAGACGCTGTCTCTGCTGCTGCGTGGCGCGTCAAGGGAGGCAGCAGCTGCTGAGACGGAGTGCCACACAACATCGGTGGCGCTTGGTGGCAGCGTTTGGTTGCCATTCCCGCAGCCATGAGCCGGCATGGTGCGGGACGGGGGCCTGTGGTGCGCAGCCACCCCTCGCCCTGCTGCAGCTTGGCACTGAAGGATGAGCACAGGCGGCAGCTGGAGAGGGTGCGGGCTGAGCTGGAGGTCGAGCGGCTCCGCTCCCAAGAGTTGCACCGCCACTTTGCAGCTAAAACCCACAAGCTGAAGGAGGCGGCAGAGCGGGACCGGCAGCTCCTGGCCAAACGGCTACAGTCCAAATGGGAGCAGCGGCAGGCACGGGAGCTCCAGCAGCTGCAGGAGCTCAACCAGCGGCAGCGGGCGTTGGAGATCCGCCAGCTGCTGCGCTCGAAGGAGGCTGAGCTGTGCGAGGTGCAGGTGATGCTGCAGCAACAGCGTGGCAACGCCATCCGTCAAGCACAGGACCTGCAGCAGCAGCTGGCCAAGGAGCTGGTGAGAGGAGCCTGGAGCAGCAGCGAGGCCCATGGTAAGCTCCAGGACATCCTCAGCAAGCTGCGCTGGGAGACCAATGACGAGCAGGCCGCCCACATCATCTGCCTCCAAGAGGAACTGCTGCTGCAAAGGAGACTCTTCCTAAAGTACATCTTGGAGCATTTCGAGGGCGGGCAGCCCGCTTCCTGCCACGAGGCCAGGGCCAGGACCACGGCCTGGCACCGTCTGCAGACCCGCCTGAGCAGTGAGTCCATGGGGCCCTGCTCTTTGGAGAGCCTCATGGCATCATCCTCCCGCAATGGAGAAGGGCAGCAGAAAACCCGCAAGAACTTCAAACGTGCTTGCCTCCAGAAGGAAGGGAACAGCATGGAGGTTTTGCTGGAGATTGTGGGGCAAGACTTGGCACTGCACTGCTTGGAATCCCTGCTACAAGGAAGGACCGGCAGCGGGCGCTCTGTGGCAGAGGTGGATGTTCTGCCCGTAGGGCAGCAGGAGGACTGCCTGCCTGCTAGCGCTTACATGAGGCTGCTGGAGCAGAATACCCGCCTCCAGCGTGTCCTGAAGGACCTCGAGAGGCGATGCAAAGTCCTTGAAGAGAACTGTCTTCTGAGGAAGGCACACTCTCCTGAAGTGTGGGAGGAAGTGGAGAGGCTCAAGCAGAAGACTGCTAAGCTGGGTCTCATTAGCAAGCAGCTGGAAGAAAGAGCCAGGCAATTGAGAGAGGCCACCTTCCAACCTGAAAACACTGTGCCAAAGACAGAGCTGATGACCAGTGTGCCTCCAGAGCTAAGGGATTACTCTGCAGGACGCAGATGACAAAATGAGTTCCTGCAGCAGAAGTGATAGCACGTGGTCTTGGCAAAGGACTCCGTGGCCGTGTGCTGGCTGACAGACTCAGGTCAGCCAGAAGTCTGGGCTAGAAGTATGGGAATCAACAAATAAAGGAAGACTCCTTAGCCGCTTCATGTCTTCTTTGGGAGATCAAGCCTCATGGCTTTGGTAAGATGCTTATGTCCCGGGTTGTGCAGTTTTTAATCCATTGCAGACAGAAATAGACTGTAGCGCCAGAGTTGCTGGGGGAGCCTAGCAGGTCTTCTGGGACCTGCCTGGTGACACTGATGTGCTGGCTGGGACCTCTGCTCACCAGTCTTGTGTGAGTTTTAACCACAGATGTCAGCACCTTGATGCTGAGGATTGCCCGGGTGCAGCCTGCCGGTTTTTCTTTACTGTAGAGAGTGTCTCCAGGTCTGTCTTGAGCCCTGGATCCAGTACAGAGGGCCAGACGGGAGGGGGGAACACATCTCCTCCTGTGCAGAGAGATGGCTGCAGGCTCAGCCAATGTCCGGAAGGGCCACGTTTGTGGAAGGCCTTTGCTCAGCTGATAGCGGTCAGGTTCTAAGTGTCTCTCCCAGCTGCGAGGTGACTCCAGGCAGCAGCTGTCTGCCTCTTGCAGGGCCCAAGTGCCTGCTGTATCCCACCACCCCAGCCAGAAAGCCTCTGAAAGTCAGGAAGAGCACAGGCATTGGTGGGCCCATCACCACGGAAGGCCCAATTGCTTCCCCTCAAAAGGCTGCTTCCCCTCCAAAAAACAAGGTGGTGTGGGTCAATCTCCTCCCCACTCGGAGGGAGAAGGAGGAAAGACTAAAAACTGTCCAGGCTCAAGAACTGCATGCCTGGAGATCCTGCTCTCCCCACAGGAGTGCACGAGTCTGCCTGCCCTTGGGAGTGAAGAAGTTGCCTCTCTCCTTCCTTTTGCAGAGGGAGAGGTACCCCTTTGCACCACCCCTGCCTCATCAGCTGCACGCAGGCATCTGGGGAGCGTGTACTTAGTTGCGTCCCAGAGAAACTCTTCCCTTATGAACTGGGACCTCAGGAACCGATATGCTACCCCTGGGGAGCACCGCATCCTCAACGTTCCTGGTCACTCAGCCTCAGCTTTTCAGGGGCCCTTCCCCTCACCCACTTTCAGCACACACCGCTTCCGCTTGGGATGTGGCTTTTCTCAAAACCCCACCAACCACCACTGCTCCCTTGATCAGCCCCAGCCTGCAGGACATTTGGAAGCGCAGCTCACATTGGCGGCAGGGGGACACTGAGGAAGAAGCAGTGAGGTGTCTCGGCACTGCCAGGGACCTCTGCAGCCCCGTGGGGCACTCAGCCCACTGGCCGCAGACCCGTGGCATCCCCATCAGCCAAGTGAGCCCAGCAGGACTATGGGAGAGATGAAAGGACTTTCAGATTCAGCATGCAAAGTTGCTGCTAGCCCCAAAAGAAAGACCCCAAAAGAGGCCAACAGCATGGCCAAGCCTCTGTGCCTTATGCACTCACTCAGCAGCAACCTAGGGTGAGCTGGGCTCTGCTGTGGGGAGCTGCAGTGAGGACAGGGCAGCCACGGTAGCTCACAGGTGATGTCCCAGAAGTATCCTGGGGCTGCACAGAGGGCATCTCAAACATGGCACCAGCGTTCCTTCAAGAACAGACATCGTGCCAGGGCTTGAATCTCTTCCACACCCGCACATTCTCCTCACCCCGGTACGGGACAGACATAGACCAGCTGGAGCCAGCTCTGTGGCCAGGGCTGCGGGGGGAGGACGCGGGAGCACGCACCACCCAGGGAGAGGCCGAGGGCACGGGGTGGCTCAGCCTGGGCAGGAGGAGGCTCCAGGGCTCACCGCAGCTCGTCAGGACCTTCAGCCAGGCTCTTCGTCCTGGTAGGTGGCAGGAGGCGGAGACACCATGGGCCACAGTGCAGAGGAGAGGCCTGGCAATGGCCCTCCAGCCTGCTGCTGGCCTAGCGGCAGCTCCAGCTGAAGCGACCTCACCAACACCCACCCAGCCATCAGCCCCCCTATCACGGGCTCAGGAAGACGTGACCTCAAAAGCACTGCCCATCCACAACGCTGCTGCGGGCTTGCATGGACAGAGTTGACCTCACAAGGAATAGCCGAGACACATGCCTGCTCCTGCCCTATCAACATCTCTGCCAGAAGTGACCTCACCACCCCCTGCCACAGCTGTCCCCCAACCTGCCTCTTCTCTGCCCCCTCAGCTCTCTGCGCTCTGTGCTGTCTCTGGCAGGCACTGAGCACCTCCGTGCCACCTGTTGCTCCTGACCAATCAGCTTCCTGGCACACAAGTGACCTCACCACACCCCAGCAATGTCACCTTCCGCCGCACTACTCCCTGCAATTCAACATCCCGCTGCTGGCAAGAAGGAGAGTTCACCTGGGAACTTGAATGCAGGTAGCAAGTGGAAGAATCCTGTCTGGGCTTTTAAGGAGGTGCATTAATGATGGGAGGAGGACTCAGTATAGTGAAAGGATCACCCTCAGAAGACATTCCAATGGAGTGGCTGAAAACAGATGGAACTCATGGCCTCTCGACAAAAAGGGTGTAACGGTTATGCCAATTAAGCTGGCCTGAGGTGACCTTTGTTGGAAATATAGACCAAGGGTGGCCTAAGATGAGGTCTGGATGAGGACAAACAGCAGGCTTTGCGTCTACAACTGGAGAAACAATTCCCGGGACAGATATGTTATTTATAGCTTTAGATATACGGAGTCATTGCCATTTTGCTTGACTTGCAACTGTGCGAGGTACAGCAGAAAATTGCCCTCAGGGTTGTCCACTTGATGGACATGACTGCATGACTGCATGACAAGCATGACTGCTTCCAAGAAAGCCGTCTTCTGCCTCGGTTTTGCCTCAGAAACTGCACATACGGGTTGTTTTGGAACAGGGTTTGTGAGCACGGCTTTGCCTCATACCCCTCCTTCTTCGGCTCGCCTGTAGTCCTTCACCCCCAATGGCATGCGGGCAGCTGTAGTCCCCATCCCGGCAGCTGGGCGGGGGCGCTGGTTTTGGCTGAGAGAGAGTTAATTTTCCTCGTAGTAACTGCTATGGGGCTATGCTTTGGATTTGTGCTGAAAACAGTGTTGATAACAGGGATGTTTCCGTTATCGCTGCACAGTGCTTACACAGCGTCCAGGCCTTTGCTGCTGCTCACGCTGCCCGGCCAGCGAGGAGCCTGGGGGTGCCCAAGAAGCTGGCAGGGGACACAGCTGGGACAGCTGACCTCAACTGACCACCGCGATGTTCTACGTCACAGGGTGTCGACGCTGAGCACAGCAATAAAAGCTGGGGGAGGAAGGAGGAAGGGGGGAAGTCTGGAGTTACAGTGCTTGTCTTCCCAAGTAACTGTTACGCGTGATGGAGCCCTGTTTCCCTGGAGATGGCTGAACACCTACCTGCCAATGGGAAGTAGCGAAGGAATTCCTCGTTTTGCTTTGTTTGTACGCACGGCTTTTGCTTTACCTATTAAACTGTCTTTCTCTCAGCCCACGAGTTTTCTCCCTTTAACTTTCTGATTCTCTCCCCCATCCCCCTGAGTGGGGAGCGAGCGAGCGGCTGTGTGGTGCTGAGCTGCCGGCTGGGCTTAAACCAAAACAGCGGGTGCCATTCCCAGCTCTGTCTCCTGGCCTACCTGGGCCAGGCTGTCAGCCCGGGGCTGCCGGGGGGGACCATCCCTGCAGTGCTTGGGCGTCTCCTGCAGTGCAGCTCCAGGGCTCAGCCCTGAAAGACTGAAGGGGCACAGGGGCCGTGTCCTGGTGCGGGTCCTCGTCTCTCTGGGCCCCGAGCAGGGACAACACTGCCCGAGGGCCCTGGCAGCAGCGGCCCGGGCTATGGGATGTGACGGCCATGGCTGCTGTGGTCCTGCCAGAGTGGCCGGCGGCCCACAGTGCGGCTGAAGCTGGGGTTACCCTTCTTGCGGCCCATCCTGGCTGTGTGCCCCCGGCCGGCTCACATCTGTCCTTCAGCACCGTGCCCCTGTATCGCAGGGTGCTGGGTGCGGAGCAGGGTGGAGAGGTTTCCCGGGGACTCTCGGGGACGGCCCGGGCTTGGCCCCAGAGCGGGGAGCTGCTGGCCAGGGGCGGTGAGGAGCTCTCTCCTGCTGGGGATTTGGTGTTCTCCCTCCTCCCAGCCCTTGGGGAGGTGGCTGTGGGAGCGTGGCGCACCCTGGCCCCACAGCCTGGCTGATGGCCCCGGGCTCGGCCTGGCCCTGTCCTGTGGATGCAGTGCTCTGCTCATCCCTGGCAGCTGCTGGGGAAACGGTGGCCTTTGGGCTCTGGCCAATGCTGTCGCATCGGCGAGCAGGACGTGTCGGGGGCAGGTGACAGCTGCTGCTGTTGTGGCAGGAGAAGGCCAGAGCAGCCCACTGCCCAAAGGGCTGGCAGCACAGCCCTAGCAGCCCAGAAGAGGTGGGGCAGGGTGCCCCTGGGGGCACAGCTCTTCCCTCTCCACAGGGAAACTTCTCCCCTGGCTCATGGGCAAGGATGGGCAAGCCCAGAGCATGCCAGATGTGGCCGGCCACGTCTGAACACCAGCATGAAACCTCCAGGACTGGCAGTCCAGCAGGGCAGCTGGGGCTTTGTTGCACGGACACCCTGGGGCAGTGTGCGCTGTGCTGCCGCGGGCTGCTGCAAAGCCTGGGCATCAGGCAGCTCTCAGGACAATCCTGGACCCTTTGGGATCTGCCTTTTGCCTTTTGCCCTCTGCCTGCCTAGAGTAAAGACTCCCAGAGGAGGTGAACAGGCAGAGTTCACTGACATTCTAAAACAGTAATGGGGCCAGGGTGTGCTGAGGGGTGAGCTGTCCTGCACACAGTGGTAGAGGCCGGAACAACTCTGTCTGCTCAGGGTGGTTCCCGTGTGAAGGATACTATGGCCTTGGCCTTGTGGTTCCAGCTTTAATCAAAAAGAGCCACTTTCTTGAAGAGACCTTCGCTTCTGCCTGGCTTTGCAGGGCCAGCAGCACAGTGCCCACAGGGTCCATCCTGATGTTGGCTGCTCCCTTGGAGATCTCAGGGTCAGCACGGTCTCAGCTGCCAGGGACGAGACTGAGGCTTCGGGGTCTTTCTCCAAAAGCTGGAGGGCTGCAACAGAAGGAAAGATAACAGAGCTGAAAGCCACCTGTCTGCAGAGCCCCGCCCAGGCATCTGCTCCAGACCATGCCAGCCCCACCTGTCTCTTTCCCTGGCCGAGAGGAGCAGGTGGGACAAATGGAGCAGGTGGGACAAATGGATCAGCTGGCAGCTGCTGCTCAGGAATGCCCCAACTGCCCCTGAGATGTTACTATGCCCTCCTCGAAGCGTTTCCCCGGGGCGGGGCAGAGCAAGGCATAGCAGCACACTGCCCACGCTCTGTCCCCTGCTCCACCAGCCCCGGCACACACAGCGCTGCCCCTTACTCACCGTTGCAGATCTCAGCCAGCCTCTCCTCGCTTTGGTCCCTCAGGTGCCGCACGGCAAGCCCTAGGCACAGCGCTCCGTCAGACCTCCCGCTCCCCAGCACGCTCCCAGCAGCACAGCTCCCGGCTCTGCCGGTTCGGCTGCACACCCTCCTCCCCCTCAGCAGGAGGACCCCAGGGAAGGACAGTACCCGAGGCAGGGTGGGACTGAGCAAGGCTGCCACCAAGCCCACCTGCATGGGCAGGGCTGGGAGAGGGAGGCACAGAGCCCCTGGCTGCCCAGGCCCTGCGCGGGGCAGTCGGGGCTCTGGCAGCCACAGGGCTGCCCCTTGCTGCCAAAGCAGCAGCTGGGACTGGGGCCAGGCTGCCAAAAGGGGGACCCCGGGGGCTGTGGCTCACCAATGAACCTCACGGCCGCCTCTCGCAAGGTGACCTGAGCATCCTTCAAGTACGGCAGGCTCTGACTCAGGTATTCTTCAGCTCTGTTCCTGTCCCGCACCAGCTGGAGAGAGCACAAATGGAAATGGGGCTGGCACAGACCCTCCCCAGTCAGCCCAGCCGGTCCCTCCTCCCAGCACCCCTATCCCCCTTGCACCGCAGGCCATTCCCGTCTCCCAGCCAGCAGCGCTGTGGGGCCGAGCTTCAGAGACAGCCGCAGGCAGAGCGGGGTCTGGAGGCCCTGAGAGCTCTCTGCCCCACTGCCTGGGCCCAGCTGGGCTAGGGTCTCCTTTAACATCCTGACGGTGGGGAGGGGAGGGGAGAGGGGCCTGGAGAAGAGCCCCCGGGGGCTCTGTGCTCAGAGCAAGGAAGGAGGGTGCAGCTCCAGTCGGCAGGCTCCAGGCCGGAGCAGGGCTGGCGAGGCACAGGGGGCAGCCCTCGTCCAGCCCGGGCCCGGGGCTTGGGGGTGGTCCTCACCAAGCACTCCCCAATTCTCCCTGTCTGCTGTGCCTGCGTCCGGTGCTTGAGCTGTTTCCACTTCAGCAGCTTTGCAGCAACGAGGAGGGCTTTCTGAGAGGCCTGCAGAGCGGGACAGGGCTTGGTGGGATTGTGGCCAAGGACTGTGGGACAGGGACCAGGGCTCAAAGCCCTGGCCTCCAAACACCTGCAGGGACAGCTGGGAAGCCTCGAGGGACGCTCGTGTTCAGGCCTTGGTGGCCATGGGCTGCTGCTGAGCCCTGCTGGGGGGCAGGTGTGGGAAATGTTTGCGCCAGCTTCTCCGCCCCTCCTTGCGCCGGGTGTGCTAGGACCCTTCCTCTGGGGTGCGCTGGAGGAGGCGGGATGGGAGGGGACCCCACCTCCCTGTCCTCCTCTGCAGCAGGAGGCACAGAGGGAGGAGGAAGGCCGTGGTGGGACCGGTGCAGAGAAAGAGGGGAGCTCTGCCCTGTCCTCAGAGTCTCAGGCAGCTGGACCCTGAGGTGACACAGGCTCCAAGAGTCCAGCTGCCAGCAGCCCTTGCCCCTCCCTGATGCCCAGGCCACCCCTGCGGTGCCAGCACGCCCTTCCTCGCATCACTGGGCAGCTTTGCAAGCTGTACCTTGGCCACGCTCTCGGTCTGGTCACTCATGTGGAAGAACAGTGGGAGCAGGCTTCTCTGCACGTTCTTCTTCATCTGCTGCTCGTCGTTCCCCACCACCAGCTGCATCACGTCTTTGAAGAGGCAGATGGAGAGCTCTCGCAGCTGGCTGGACTCCTGGCAGGACAGGAGGAGGACAGGAGGACCTGAGCAACAGCCGCTCCCGGAGCAAGGGTGTTAGCGTGGCTGACGGGAGGGGAGGGGCTCTGGAGTCAGGTCCTGCACACAGGAGAATGGCCCCGGGCCCATGAAGGGCCACGCAAGAGGTTTCCATCAGGCAAGAACATCCGGTCCTGCCTGGCAGCGCTGCTGGGGCAGGCCTCGCGCATCTGAGAGCGGCTCTTGGCCTGCAGATGCTTTCAACGGGGGCTGGGCTGGGCCCCAGCACGGGGGGCTTGGGTCGCCCGGAGGCATCAGCCTGCCAGGGAGAAGCGGTGCTGGGCTGCAGAGCCCAGAAGCCATCCCCACAAGAGCCCAGGGGCATGAGGAGGGGAAGAGGCCTGCCCAAGTGCTGCCACGGGGCTGGGCTGATGGGCAGTTGTCCTTGCAGAGGGCCCATCAGTGGGGCTCCGGCTCCCACAGCAGCCTTACGTCATCAAAGAGCGGCAGGAGCTTCTCCGCCAGCTGCAGAGCGGTGGGGCTGGCCTCCTCCCTCTTCATGTGACCCAGCACGTTTCTGAAGACAAGCAGGGCCTTCATCTTGTTGTCAGTGTTGGCATTCTGCTGGGTCTCCATGATGTCCAGCAGCAGGACCAGCATTTTACTTGCCTGTATGGAGCACAGAATTTCCTTTTTGTGAAGCGCTGAAAGAGCACCCTGGCAAAAATGCTCTGGCCACTAGGCACCAGCCTCCCGCCCGGCTTCCTGGCAAGTGGTGGCACAGGAATCCCTGCGGCAGCCGCCTGGCGGGCGGTGGCCATGGGCGCTCTGGTGGGCGTCTCTGGACACGGGGATAGCAGGGGGTAGGGAAGCTAGGGCAGGAGAACAAAGGCTCCATGTCCCCTGCTCAGCCACCCCCTTTTCCAGCTGGCCCAGACAGGCAGCAGATGGGTTGGTAGCCCACAGGGCCTGCAAAGCTCCCCAGGCAGCCACCAGGCCCCTCCATGGCAGCACGCTGCGGACCCCCACGGCAAGCTGGCAACGAGCAAGCTGCGAGCCCTTCATGACAGAGGCCCACTGCTCCAGGCCCCAGAGTCAGCCCGTAGCACCTGCTGGGCCCGGGCCCTGGCTCATCCTCCGCCTCTCAGCAGGACGCTTCTTCTGGGGACAGTGCTCCCTCGACTGAGGCAGTTTGGCAACGGCTTGCCTCGGTGCGGAGCAGCAACTCCTGCCTGGCACCATGGGGATGTGCCAGGAGCGAGAGCTCCTGCAGGGGCTGAGGGAGCTTTCTCCTTGCGCTGCAGCAGCAAGGTCTGAGCCTGAAGGACCCTGGGGCCCATGAAGGGGACAGCGAGGGCATTTGGAGCCATCACCCCACCTCCTGACTTCCAGCCCAGGCCAAGCCACCACATGGTTGTCTGTGCCGGCTCCTCCTGTCCTCTGAGCATCGGCAGCCTCCTCCTCTCAACGCCTCTGAGGAGCGACCGAGAGGCACAAAGAGGTGGCACAAAGGAGGCACGGCACGCGAGTGGTGGCGAGTGTCTCCTGTGCCCAGCCTTGCAGCCTGCTCAGCCGGTACAGAGGCCATGTCTCTGCCCCTGCCACAGCCCTTGCCCTGCCCCACGTTTGCAGTCTGCAGAGCAGGTCAGGGGGATGCAGGCAGGTGGGAAGCAGAGCACTGCCTGGGCAGGCAGGAGCTGCCTGGGCTTCATGCTTGTGCACCGGGGCCCAAGCAGCGTAGGGTGGCCCTGCATGGCTGGCGCAGGGGAACCTGGTGCTGGGCAGGTCCCTGCTGGCCCTAAGGGGCTGTGTCCGTGTGTCCCGCAGGAGGTGACTGTTTGGGGGCAGACTGGAGGGGAGAGGGCTGTGCCTGTTTGCCTGCAGAGGCAAACAGGCACAGCCCTGAGGGTGAGCAAGGACTGGTCTGGTCACTCACAGCCAAGTGATGGATGCAGGCGTCCTCTGTGTCGGAGCTGAACGTCCTGCGCAGCTGCTGGTCCTGGAGCTTGCTGAGCAGCTCCCCCAAGACCTTCTCCACGGTGTGGGGCTGGGAAAGCATCACCTCCCACATGGCCCAAGCAGCACTGCAGGCCCAGAGCGCTCTGTCAGCAGGGCTGCCTTGGCCACCACACCGTGCCTGGGCCAGCCCCGCAGGACGCAGGCTGTCCTGCAGCCCCGACCCTTCCCGAGCTCTCATTTGGAGTGCCTGGCTCCCTGCCTGGGCAAGCAGGAGAGGGCTGAGGTAGCATTCCCCGTGGGGCAGGGAGGGACCTCGTGGCGGGGACTCTGGGCTGGCTTGGCCAGCTTTCGCTACTGCCGGCCTGGCCGATCTACCAGTGCTGGAAAGTATGGTGGGGTGCAGGGCCCTGCTCCTCGGGGATGTCCTGCGGTTTTCCGTGGCTCTGGGAGCCAGAAAGTCTCCTGGCCCCTCTCCACACATGGAACAAGCCCACGGGGGCTGTTGGGGTCGGTACCTGTCACATGATGGAGGCATGAGCTTCAACAGGCTCGTGACCACTTCCCCGGGGCACTGGTTGGTCATCAGCAGAAGCAGCAAGTCCAGGCTGTGCCGGGCTGATGCCGTGCGGATGCACTCCATGTGTTCATAGACACCCCTGACGATGTTTGGCACCTGCAGGGCACACAGGCGAGGATGGTGCTGCCACAGGAGTGCAGCCATTGCTTCAGCTGCCTCTGAAGCTGCTGCCCTTCCCATCCTACTCTGCTGGCTTCAAATGGCTTCAAGGTGCCTGAGGCACCTGGCTTAGGGAGGGAGGGATGGAGGGAGGAACCTTGCCTTGAACGGGCTCAAGGGCAGGGCAGCCACAGGCCGCTTACCTCCGCCAGCCAGGAGGCGGGTTCTCTCATGGCCACATGCAGGATGCTGCTCGCCTTCTCCTTGTCATAGGCGCTTGAGTCTCTCATGGCCTCAATGGCCACGAGGACGATGTCAGTCTTCTCAGAAGGCTGGAGATATTTTCCAAAAGCCTACGGGAGGAAGGAAGGCAGGGAAGACATGTCCCACCGAGTGCCCTGATGGTGCTGCTTAGTTGAGCAGCGAGAGCAGCTCTGGCGAGAGATGGGCCCACGGCGCTGGCAACAGTGCCCGCAGGAAAGCTGGAAGCAGGGCCTGCCATGGCTGCACAGGGGAGCAGGAGAGGAGAGGGCCCTCAGGGTGAGGGAGGAGGCTTGGGGTCGTGGGCACAGTGTTCTGGCCCTAGAGAGAACCAGGCCTTGCTGGTGCCCGGGAGGGCTGGAGCCGCGGCTCGGGCACTGCAGTGCAGCCCTCTTCAGTCCCTGCTCGGGGACCGCGGCAACCCTCTCACCGGGGACAGGGAGGAGGCTATGCCAGCCCCACTGACTCTGCATCCCTTTGCGCACACAAGTCTGCGGCTGATGCCACGGACAAGAGGCGCAGCGAGGGAGGAGCTCATTACCGTGGCAATGTTGCTGGTGCTGGGCAAAGTAAGCCAGGAGGTGTTCTCAGCTTCCCATTCCCTGCGATGCTGTGGACACGCGGGATTACACACTGGCAGCGTCGTGCCTAAACAGGAGGGGATCACGGAAGAGTCGGTAGGAAACAGCTGTCGTCTCTGCCAGCAAGCTGACCAAATGGCGTGAAGCGCTTTGAGCTAGGAATGGCTGAGGAGGGAGGTCACGACCCACAGTCGGGGAGGAGGTGGTGGGCAGGGGTGTAAAGCAAAGGGTGACAGGCGGAGGGAACAAGAGGGACCCCAGGGATGCTGGAGAAGCATGAGAGCCACCTGCCTCAAGCGTACGTGTGCAAACGCTCATGGCCTGGGAAACTCAAAGGAACTGGAGCTCTGCGTGCAGTCGCACAACTACAACGTTGTTGGAATAACTGAGGCGAGGGGGGCGGCTGTTTGGGAGAGACGGGGAAGAGGGGCGGGGGGGTGCCCTGTATTTGAAGGAGCAGCTCTGAGAGGGGACAATGGAGAGTGTGAGAGAGAGCACGTGGGTCAGGGGCTGAGGAGAGGCAGTGCTGGCGACATCATGGTGGCAGTGTGTTGCAGACCTCCCTGCTCAGAGAGAGGGTGTGAATGAAGTCTTTCTGAAAGCATGTGGGGAAGTCTCCGTGTCACATGCCCTGATTCTCCTCGGGCTCTTTAACTTCCCCGAGGCCTGCTTGCAAGATGGCGGGAGGCAAGCAGTCAGGGAGATTTCTGGAGGGCGTCAGGGACAGCTTCTTTCTGCAGGCACTGGAGGGACCAGCCGGGGTGATGCACAGCTGGATCTGCTGTTCTCCAGTAGGGCAGAATTATTTTGGGGACGTGGTAATCGGTGATAACTTTGTCTGTGGGGACCATGAAACAGCCGGGCTCTGAGAGGACCTGAGGGGAGTGGGGAAGGAGAGCAGCCACAAACAGGTCCTGGACTTCTGGTGAGCGATCAGCTTCTGCAGCAAAATGAGAGCTGTGATGCGAGGGGAAGCAGCTGTGAGGGGCAGAGCAGGTCAGGGAAGCTGGCAGACTTTCATGGACAGCCTCGAGCAAGCACAAGAAGGGCCCGTTGCAATACGCGGGGAAACAAGCAGGCATATGAGGAGATGTCTGTGTGTGGGGGGACGCCATCCACCGCAGCTTCTCTTACATTTTTGCTGCAGGATGAATCTGAAGAGGTAATGAAGAGCATCCAAAGCCCCCCATCTGATCTCCCAGTTCTTGCAAGAGCAGCAAAGGATGAGTCGTCCCAGCAGCTGTCCCAGGATGGGGATAGGCATCTCTCTGTGGCAGGCAGGGCTGTCATCGCGTCCGACAAAGGTGCTCCAGACCTGGGCGAGGGAGGCACGACAGGGAAAAGGGCTGAGGGGCAGCAGCTGCGACCAAAGGCCTGAGCCCAAGAGTCTGCCTGGGGAAGGATGCCCGGTGAGCTGGCGCTTTGGAGGGCCCTCCCAAAGCAGCTAGCTGGGCAGCAGGGCAGGGAGAGCTGCCAGGCCTGGGCTCCCGCCATGCTCCTTGGGCAGTCCTGTCCTGCACAGGACTGGGGGCAGAGATGGCTCCTGGCAGAGGGGCATCTGGGCGGAGAAGACCATGGGGAAAAAGAAAGAAACCAAGACCCTTGCTCCAGGACAGAGCCTTGCTGAATGCCTCAGCTGGTGCCCAGGCTTGCCTCGCAGGCATCTGTGAGCTGCAGGCTGCTCCCGTGCGCAGGGAAGGGGAGAGAGCCTGGCTGGAGGGTGCCTGGCTCCTTACCTGCACTGAGGAACAGCTGGCCAGCAAATCGCTCAGCCTCCCAATCCTCCCCACGGCCCGCTCACACGCAGCTGCGCTCTGGCAGTTGGTGAAGGTCAGCAGCATCTGGCAGGAGAGAAACTCCTGATGTGCCCCGGGAGCTGGCGCCTGTGCCAGCGGAAGCAGTGCTGCTGAAGTCCTGGCTAGGCTCGCACAGTCCTTGTGGCCAGGCAGGTAGGCAGATGCCAGCCCCAGGGCAGCGTCTGCTCCTTTCCCTGCCCTCCCTGAGAACACAGCCCTGTGTCCCCTCCCCTGGGAGCCCTGTGTCCCCTCTCCATGAAGACTGAGCTTTTGGGCAGGAGCCTGCCTTAGGGGGTCTGCCGTTCGGGGAATGGGGATACGGCCCCCTGGGAAGCCAGGAGTGCAGAGCTTCAGGGCTGGGCTCCCGGTGCAGGACAGGCAGGTCCCGGTGGGTCTCTGTCCCGCTCAGATCTGGGGGCAAAAGTACGAGGGACGGCAGGGCACAGGAAGAGCAGCACCGGCTGCCACCGCTGCAGTGCCTGAAGGAGAGGGGTCAAATGCCTCCCACTGCTCTGGTGCAAGGAAAGCTCTGAGGCCAGAGCTGGCCCAGCAATGCCATGGGCAAGGCTTTGCCATGACACAGGGGGAGGCTGCAGAGGGGAGGTCACGTTGCCTGCAACCAGGGGACGCCGGGCTCCCAGAAGAGCACAGTGGGCCACCCCTGGCTGCCCCAAGGGAGCTGGGCACCCTCCCCACAGTGTGCACTGTGCATGGCCCTGGGGTGGGGACCGTCCACTCAAGAGTGGACACTCCCTTCCCTCCAGGCTGAGGAACAGCCCCTGTGAACCCCACTCTTTGCCAAGGCCAGACCTGGAAGATTGTCTGCAGCTCCGTGAAGCTGGAGGCAGGAGAGCTGAGCACCAACGCCTGCAGCATGGTGTCCATGGCATCCAGGGTCTGCAAGGGGAGGACCAAGCATTGTGGCAGTCTTTCCGCAGTCCCTCTCACCCCGGAGACGGATCTGAACTCCCCACGCCAAGGGAGGACACCCACACTGCCTCACACTGCCCAGGGAAGGCCTCGGGGCAGACAAGCTGCCGTGGGCAGAGCAGCCTGCGGCACTGCACATGGCCAGGCCCACGGGAAGGGGACGAAGGGCTGAGGGTGGGAAAGCAAAGGCGAGACCCTGCCCTGCCTTGGATCTCTGGTTGTCTCTGAGCACGCGGCAGCCAGGGAGCAGCCCAGAGGGCCCGGGGGGCTCCTGTAGCTCAGCCAGCACTTACCTCAAAGTAGAGACTATTGTCATTGTCCTCCACGTCCGTTTTTGGAGGAAGCAAGAAGACACTCCTGAAGCAGGCCTGCAAGAGGCTTTTCTTCTTTCCCTCCAGCACCATCTGCACTTTGCTGCAAAGAGAGGGAGGGGCCTGCCAGGCACTGATGCTGGGAGCAGTGCCTCAGTGCCTTGCAGCTGTGCATCACCCCGGCTGGTCCCTCCAGGGCCTGCGGAGCAGGGGTCCCTGAGAGGGATGGAGGGTGTGTGGGGAACCCTGCCAGGAGGCACCTCCTCCCTCCCCGGCATGGGCTGGGCCAAAGGACAGACGTGGCAGGCAAGCCTTCCGCTTCCCGCTGTGGGGAAGAGCCGAGACATGGCGGGGATCTGCAGCATCCCTCTGCCCTCCCCTGCGCCCTCCCAACAAGCTGCCAGAAGGGCAAAGCAGAGGCCCTCTGACGGCACCACTGGACTCTGCCGCAACGGGGGATGCCCCCGGCCAGGCCCAGGGCCATGGGCTGTGGAGAAATGCCAGCCAAACCAGGGGCTGGGCAGGTACCTCAAGGCGGCGATGGCAAGCATGGCTTGCTGCCGCACTGCCGTGTGCAGGTGATCCCTGGGCTCCTCTTCCAGCAGCACCTGCAGAGCACAACCCGGATGGGAGCTGGCAGCCCCCAGCACCCAGTGCCAGCAGAGCCGGCCCCTCGGGGCAGTTCAGTGTCCAGGCACGCTTGCCCCTGCCCTCCCCCTGCCCGTGCACTGTCCTCACAGTGTGCCGGTGCCCGGGGACCTTGCCCTGCTCCCCAGCCTGGCTGAGTATCCCCTCACCTTGATATTCTCCGCCACCTCAAGTCTGTGGCAGAACGCATTCAGGCCCTGTGTCAAGCCCTCACGCCTCGCTGCTTCGCACAGGGTGCAGATGGTCTCTAGGAATCGCACCCTGTTGGCCTCCTCCTGTCAGCCGGGAGACAGACAGACAGACAGACGGGGAGCGTGAGAAGGTAGACACATGGCCAGCAGGACTGGAGCACTTGGGCCGCAGTGCTGTGCAGGAGGCCTGGGGGGAGCAGCTCTGCCCAGCCAGCAGCCCCCCAGCAGCCCCAGCAGCAGGCACCAGAGCCGGCGGCGGCCCCGTCGGGAGACGCAGGCACAGCTACCGGGGAAATGGCCGCCGTTACCTTTGCTGAGCTCTTTAGAAAAGCCTGCACGAACTGTATGGATTCTTTTTCCTTTCCGTACAGAGCCAGGCAGCTGGATGCAGCACAGGAGGCACCTAGTAAAGCAGGAGAGCCGGCACGGCTGTGGAGTGGTGCCGAAGGCAAACACGAGGCGAGGACGGAGCTATGCCCTCCGTCTAGCCCCGTGCCCGCTCCCCGTGCACAAGTCTCCTGGTGGGTGTCTGGGCTGGAGGGTGCCCGGCGATGGGCTGTGATGCTGGAGCGCAGTGCGGCGCGGAAAGCCATGAGTCCAGCGGGCTTAGGAACTCGCTTGCAGACAGGCTGGAAGGGTCCCCATCCCACACCGACCCCCTCCCTCCCCCCTGCTGCCAGGCCAGCTGCCTCTTGCTGCCCACATCCCAGCCCGGTGGGGCCCCCCACTTACTGGTCTGCAGCAGCTCGGGCACGCACACCTCGTGGGGTTCCGGTGGAGAGCTGCTCTCCTGGGGAGCCCTCTTCTCCTCCCAGGCCACTCTGGGGCGTCTGGGGGGTCTCTCCGCCATCCTGAAGGACGGAGGAAAGGGGTAGGGATGGGGAAAGGGGAACTTTTGGTGAAATGCCTCGGCGCGGCGGGGCTGCCGGGGGTGGTGGGGAAAGACGTGGGCTGTGCTCAGGGGCTCCTCGCCAGCACCACGCTCCCGCCCTGTCCCGTCGCCGTCCTGCCGGACACTGTGGGCTGTGGCTGCCTTGACCATATGCAGCGCCACGGGCTGTCACAGAGGCGGGTCACAAAGGGCACCATTGTGATCCGCCACCCAGGCCGGGAGGGGCAGGGTATCCCTTTGTGGGCGCACAAAGCCCACTCGCCCCTGGGTCCTCTTGGGGTGCCCCAAGCCCCACATTTGCCCTCATGTGCCCTGGAGACCTCCCTGTTGCTCTCCAGCTGTCCCAGAGCCCTGTGCCCACACGTCCCGGCGTGCCTCCAGGACCTTCCGTTGCCTTCAGTGCACTCCAGAGCCCTGCCTCTCTCACTTGGCAATGTTACATGGCTGAGGTTTACTCAAGCTTAACACAAGTTGCCTTGTTTGTCGCTTCATCTCTTCTCTTCCTCCTACCAAACAGGAAGAGCTCATGCAGAAAAGAGGGAAAAGAAAATTAAGCATTTGCCACTGAGTTTGCCCTTGTAGGATTTGGGAACCTTTCGGAAATGGAGATTGCCGTCTTGCTGTTTTTCTCGTCGTCTGTTTTGTGACCATGATCAGGAACTCCTCATCCTGGCACTGGTGCTGGCTGACCACCATCTCCAACCTTCCATGGACACCTTCTGGGCTACTTCTCCTGCCTGATGGCCTTCTCCCCCTGCCAGCTTTCAGAACAGTGGGAGGCCCCTTTCTGCAGGGGCTGCACAGAAGTTTTACAGCTTGAGAGTTTTGGCTTGGGGGGAATGTTATGTCCAGGCAGGAGTGTGTTACGCTTGCTTTTTAGCAATATGGAAACTTCTCCCCTGCAGCGCAGTAGGAAATGCCGCTTTCTGCTTTAAGCTCGGAGCCGGCTAAGAAAACCCAAGGCTAGTATTGTCACCGAAATCGGGAATAAACCTCGTAACACCAATGTAGTGTTAAAAGGCAGGCATTCTTCATTCACGGCGCCGGGAACATGGGGGACAGCTCCTCCTAAATCATGTTCGTCGATCAGTTCAAAAATCAAACATTTATAGGCAAGATTAATACATATTCATCAAGCTTCCATACAATGATTGGTTAAATATTCCTCGCCTACCATGTAAATGACCACGCATGCTCACTATAATTTCTTGAGATTTTACTTCCTTAATCTTTTGAGTCGGAGGGTTTCTTGAGTGGGTGGTCTCTGAGTCGGTGGTCGCGATCTCCCCCTGCCGGAATTACCTTTCCTACAAAGTTCACTTAAACTTGGCAACACTATATATATCTTCACGGGCTCTCGGTCCAACATGCAATCATTCACCCCACAGTCCTTTGTTTTAAGACAAGACTATAGAATGAATAATTACCTACCCACCGCACCGTAGAACTGACCAAGGTGTTCCTTCTTTCTGACTACTTGTTATTAGAACAAAACATAATACCATGATCACCATGTTCCACTTAACTCCTCGACAATTAACTCAAGATGGGAAGGCTTAGGTGGGTCCTCGAGCAGCATTGCTGGTGCATAATGTTCTTATGTAGCAAGTTACAACTTGCTACAAATTCACAAACCTATTTTCTAACCCTATTTTATTTTAATTCCCTAGCACCTTGGTTACAGTATCCTCACCGAGTGTTTCTCTCCTAGCTGACTTTTTACGTTGCTACTGACATTTCCCAATTCTTTTGTAATCTCCTGCTAATCTTCAGTCGTTCCTGTGATGATACTGTGAAATATGTTCATCTGATTCGTGTGATGAAGTGTAATAACCTTCTGTACGTTTATGGATTTCTCCTGCACCATAAAAAGGGGTATTTTACAGGACAAACTTAAACTACTTTGCTGGTATATCAGCTCAAACCAGTTTGACCCCTCACCGCATAGTATTGTGTAAAGAGAAACTTGTAAAGTGCATGCATAAAGTTTGGGGTCATCCTGGGGGCACGCTGAGGAAGATTCGAGAAGACTCTAGAAGGAGAAGAGGGCATGCGCCGAAGAAGACACGCCTATTCATGAATATGTATTAGCAGACAGGATATAAACCAGGAACAGGAACTGTACCGCGTGCGTCTTGGTGGAGCGGAGACTCCCGGCGCACCCAGCGCTGTTTGCTTGCCTCTATTCGTTTAATAAATTGTAAACTGAAATTGGAATCCTGTTGGGGACTAAATCATTTATCACAATACTACACTGGCCACAGTGCAGAGTTCACCGCAGATGTGATGAGATGCTCTCTTCACATTTCTACGATTTCTGGCATCGTACAAGTCACATCCTTTCCTCCGTTCGGAAAACCTCTTTCAGCAAAAGGTGTTTACACCTGCTGCTCTTGTCTGATCCTTGTTTGGTGTTATAGCTGGCGACGGAACAGGAGCATGGGGTATTGCTCACCAGATGCTATCAGAATAGGAAACCTGAACAAAATAGGCTCTCTTTTCTAACCTGTCTCAACATTTTGAAGCAGTCCCCTCATCTACAGTCTCAGAGACAGAGACCTCAAAGGGTGGTTCAGAAAGGTCAAACTCAGGCAGCGACTCCCAGAGCTGGTTGCCCAGCACGTGTCCAGATGGCTTTTGTGGGTCTCCAGGGTGGAGCCTCCACAACCTTCCCGGGCAACCTCTGCCAGGGCTCCATCACCCATGCAGTAAAGAAGCATTTTCTGATGTCCAGGGGGAACCTCCTGTGTTTCAGTTTGTGCCCATTGCCTCTGGTCCTGCACTGGGGACTGCTGGGAGGAGCCTGGCTCCACCCTCTTTGCGCTCTCCCTTTGGGTATTGATACGCATTGATGAGGTCCCCGCCGAGCCTTCTCTTCTCCAGGCTGAGCAGTCCCAGCGCTCCCAGCCTTTCCTCACAGGACAGGTGCTCCAGTGCCTTCATCGTCTTCGTGGCCCTTTGATGGACTCTCTCTAGTATGTCCCTGTCTCTCTTGTACTGGGGAGCCCAGAAGTGGACACAGTGCTCCCGGTGTGGCCTCACCCATGCTGAGTATGGGGAAGGTTCACCTCCCTCCAACCACTGGTGACAGCCTCACTGCTTACAGAGGCTCTCATCCAGCTCTGGCTTGCCTGGAAAAGAACTCTTAGGTGTTTGTAGCTCCGTCCACTGACATATTCATCCATTCAATTCATTCAGGAGGCAATAAACCTCCTGCGCTGACTGTACCAGTTGTGCACAGCTTGCTTCTGCAGCCAGGCAGACCTGGAGTGCTTGCCCAAGCTCAGCAAAGGAGCACACCGGAGAGGACAGAGGAGAGGTCAAGCCTCCCTAACCAAGGGTTTTGTCAGTTAACCAGCAGGCAACAGAGCTTGGGGAAAAGCTTAGGCAGCACAAAATCCTGGAAGAAGTAGTGGTAAAACGGCAGAAAAGGTATGAGGCCCAGGATCACCGTTCCTGACCCACGGCGCCCCAGGAGGTGACATGGCCGCAGGGTGATATAACATGGCAATGGACTGTGAGAGCGTGGAGAAGAAAACTGGCAGCTCTTACTCCCCAGAAGGTGTCATTTTCAACTGAAATAACCAAAAGGTCTCCCGACGTTCAAAGGCAGACTTGTCAAAAGGACTCGGGAAGGCTGTGAAAAGAACTGCACATGCACAGGAGACAGCATTAGATGACCAATGACGATTGTTTTCACGTCCAGTTCCTATGTTTAAGAAGGCCCATAAACCCCCGGTTTTATATTAAAGAGGTATTTCATTCCTATCCAGCTTCTCATCTGAAGAACTGTTGAGAGGGAGAAGGGAAGTAAAGCACCATCCAGCAGGAACCTAGTTTTCACACGTTTTTTCTAAATTTAGTCTGCTCAGGGCCAGGACATACCATATAAGGCCATGTGGCCCCACCCCTCCTTTGTGTGTTGGGGCCAGGACGTGTATAGGGCCGTACTCGTCCACCCATGGCTGACTGCAGACGCTGTCTCTGCTGCTGCGTGGCGCGTCAAGGGAGGCAGCAGCTGCTGAGACGGAGTGCCACACAACATCGGTGGTGCTTGGTGGCAGCGTTTGGTTGCCATCCCTGCAGCCATGAGCCGGCGTGGTGCGGGACGGGGGCCTGTGGTGCGCAGCCACCCCACGCCCTGCTGCAGCTTGGCACTGAAGGATGAGCACAGGCGGCAGCTGGAGAGGGTGCGGGCTGAGCTGGAGGTCGAGCGGCTCCGCTCCCAAGAGTTGCACCGCCACTTTGCAGCTGAAACCCACAAGCTGAAGGAGGCGGCAGAGCGGGACCGGCAGCTCCTGGCCAAACGGCTACATTCCAAATGGGAGCAGCGGCAGGCACGGGAGCTCCAGCAGCTGCAGGAGCTCAACCAGCGGCAGCGGGCGTTGGAGATCCGCCAGCTGCTGCGCTCGAAGGAGGCTGAGCTGTGCGAGGTGCAGGTGATGCTGCAGCAACAGCGTGGCAACGCCATCCGTCAAGCACAGGACCTGCAGCAGCAGCTGGCCAAGGAGCTGGTGAGAGGAGCCTGGAGCAGCAGCGAGGCCCATGGTAAGCTCCAGGACATCCTCAGCAAGCTGCGCTGGGAGACCAATGACGAGCAGGCCGCCCACATCATCTGCCTCCAAGAGGAACTGCTGCTGCTGCAAAGGAGACTCTTCCTAAAGTACATCTTGGAGCATTTCGAGGGCGAGCAGCCCGCTTCCTGCCACGAGGCCAGGGCCAGGACCACGGCCTGGCACCATCTGCAGATCCTCCTGAGCAGTGAGTCCATGGGGCCCTGCTCTTTGGAGAGCCTCATGGCATCATCCTCCCGCAATGGAGAAGGGCAGCAGAAAACCCGCAAGAACTTCAAACGTGCTTGCCTCCAGAAGGAAGGGAACAGCATGGAGGTTTTGCTGGAGATTGTGGGGCAAGACTTGGCACTGCACTGCTTGGAATCCCTGCTACAAGGAAGGACCGGCAGCGGGCGCTCTGTGGCAGAGGTGGATGTTCTGCCCGTAGGGCAGCAGGAGGACTGCCCGCCTGCTAGCGCTTACATGAGGCTGCTGGAGCAGAATACCCGCCTCCAGCGTGTCCTGAAGGACCTCGAGAGGCGATGCAAAGTCCTTGAAGAGAACTGTCTTCTGAGGAAGGCACACTCTCCTGAAGTGTGGGAGGAAGTGGAGAGGCTCAAGCAGAAGACTGCTAAGCTGGGTCTCATTAGCAAGCAGCTGGAAGAAAGAGCCAGGCAATTGAGAGAGGCCACCTTCCAACCTGAAAACACTGTGCCAAAGACAGAGCTGATGACCAGTGTGCCTCCAGCGCTAAGGGATTACTCTGCAGGATGCAGATGACAAAATGAGTTCCTGCAGCAGAAGTGATAGCACGTGGTCTTGACAAAGGACTCTGTGGCCGTGTGCTGGCTGACAGACTCAGGTCAGCCAGAAGTCTGGGCTAGAAGTATGGGAATCAACAAATAAAGGAAGACTCCTTAGCCGCTTCATGTCTTCTTTGGGAGACCAAGCCTCATGGCTTTGGTAAGATGCTTATGTCCCGGGTTGTGCAGTTTTTAATCCATTGCAGACAGAAATAGACTGTAGCGCCAGAGTTGCTGGGGGAGCCTAGCAGGTCTTCTGGGACCTGCCTGGTGACACTGATGTGCTGGCTGGGACCTCTGCTCACCAGTCTTGTGTGAGTCTTAACCACAGATGTCAGCACCTTGATGCTGAGGATTGCCCGGGTGCAGCCTGCCGGTTTTTCTTTACTGTAGAGAGTGTCTCCAGGTCTGTCTTGAGCCCTGGATCCAGTACAGAGGGCCAGACGGGAGGGGGGAACACATCTCCTCCTGTGCAGAGAGATGGCTGCAGGCTCAGCCAATGTCCGGAAGGGCCACGTTTGTGGAAGGCCTTTGCTCAGCTGAGAGGGGTCAGGTTCTAAGTGTCTCTCCCAGCTGCGAGGTGACTCCTGGCAGCAGCTGTCTGCCTCTTGCAGGGCCCAAGTGCCTGCTGTATCCCACCACCCCAGCCAGAAAGCCTCTGAAAGTCAGGAAGAGCACAGGCATTGGTGGGCCCATCACCACGGAAGGCCCAATTGCTTCCCCTCAAAAGGCTGCTTCCCCTCCAACAAACAAGGTGGTGTGGGTCAATCTCCTCCCCACTCGGAGGGAGAAGGAGGAAAGACTAAAAACTGTCCAGGCTCAAGAACTGCATGCCTGGAGATCCTGCTCTCCCCACAGGAGTGCACGAGTCTGCCTGCCCTTGGGAGTGAAGAAGTTGCCTCTCTCCTTCCTTTTGCAGAGGGAGAGGTACCCCTTTGCACCACCCCTGCCTCATCAGCTGCACGCAGGCATCTGGGGAGCGTGTACTTAGTTGCGTCCCAGAGAAACTCTTCCCTTATGAACTGGGACCTCAGGAACCGATATGCTACCCCTGGGGAGCACCGCATCCTCAACGTTCCTGGTCACTCAGCCTCAGCTTTTCAGGGGCCCTTCCCCTCACCCACTTTCAGCACACACCGCTTCCGCTTGGGATGTGGCTTTTCTCAAAACCCCACCAACCACCACTGCTCCCTTGATCAGCCCCAGCCTGCAGGACATTTGGAAGCGCAGCTCACATTGGCGGCAGGGGGACACTGAGGAAGAAGCAGTGAGGTGTCTCGGCACTGCCAGGGACCTCTGCAGCCCCGTGGGGCACTCAGCCCACTGGCCGCAGACCCGTGGCATCCCCATCAGCCAAGTGAGCCCAGCAGGACTATGGGAGAGATGAAAGGACTTTCAGATTCAGCATGCAAAGTTGCTGCTAGCCCCAAAAGAAAGACCCCAAAAGAGGCCAACAGCATGGCCAAGCCTCTGTGCCTTATGCACTCACTCAGCAGCAACCTAGGGTGAGCTGGGCTCTGCTGTGGGGAGCTGCAGTGAGGACAGGGCAGCCACGGTAGCTCACAGGTGATGTCCCAGAAGTATCCTGGGGCTGCACAGAGGGCATCTCAACCATGGCACCAGCATTGCTTTCACAACAGACATCATGCCAGGGCTTGAATCTCTTTGGCTATGGCCTTCTTGGGTCTTCCCACTTTCCTGGCACTCAGCAGGGCTCCTGGTGATGGCCAGGGCATCTAGTTCAAGGGGCAGGCCCAAACTTGTGATTTCTTTGGGTGGTTTGTTCTTATCTGCTGGGGCACAGAGCTAAGTAAAGCCTAAGGTGTTAGAAAGAAACACTGGTCACCAGAAAGCCACGCTTCAACAAGAACAAGATGCTGACCATTCCTTGTAGCTGTTGCAGGTGCTGCTGGGTGCATCAGCACAGCAGTGGGCAGGCACCGGCAGGGGAAAGGGGCCCTCTGGGAGCAGTGGGGAGCAGAAGCATCAGCCTGATGTCTTCTGCTTCTGCAAGGGAAATGCTCTGCAACCTGAGAAGCAAACATAATCCAAGAAGTCAGGGCTTTCCTGAGGTCAGCTATCCAGCAGGAATTTGGGCCCTGCAGGCATAGCAGTGTACCGTTAGCAGGAGTGAGGGGTGCCCCCAGCTGATGTTAACATGACCCATCTCTGAGGGAGAGCACGTTCACCATGTCCCAACTCATTACAAACAAAACGTCACTAAAAGACAGCTCCAGGGCTGTGCAGGCCTCCTACTGCATTCTACTCGTCGTGAATGCTCAGCCTGGGACATGTGTACTGTAGGCTAGACCTGGGCCGAACGCAGGTCAGAGCACAGCAAAGGTTCTGATATTTCAAAGTGCACCCAAATGGTAAAGTAGGAACAGGTCTCTTCAGCAGAACATCCCCAGTCTTGGTGTTTATCTGAAATTACTGGAAAAGAAAATGAGGACAAGCAAGGGAAGTCCTTCCTAGCACCTTCCTTGTGGGAGCGGACAGTGCATGTTTTCAACCCAGCAGCTGGGAGTGCGAGAGTGAGAGAAAAGAGAGTGGCTGTTCCCAAGGCTAGGAAACAGCAGAGCCCCAGTCTTGGAGTTTATCTGCAATGACTGCAAGGAAAGTAGGGACCAACAGCAGAAGTCCTTCCTAACACCATCCTTGTGGGAACAGTCAGCAGCAGGTTTAAATTTCGAGGATTGTGAGTGCGAGAGTGAGAGAAAGCAGAGTGGCTCATTCCAAGGCTAGGAAAGAGCAGAGCCCCAGTCCTGGAGTTTATCTGCAATGACTGCCAGGGCAAGTGACGACCAGCAACACAATTCCATCCTGGCACCTTCCTTGTTGGACAAGACCGTGTAACCTTTCAATCTAACAGTTGGGAGTCAGAGAGAGAGAGGAAGTCGAGTGGATGTTTCCAAGAATAGGAAAGAGCAGACCCACAGTCCTGGTGCTTTTCTGGAATCACTGCAAGGGAAACTGAGGCCCAGCAACACAAGTTCTTCCTAGCACCTTCCTTACTGGAGTAGACAGTGCAGGGTTCCAATCTAGCAGTGGGGAGTGCAAGACAGACAGAAAGAATAGTGGCTTTTTGCAAGGCTATGAAAGAGTCGAGCCCCAGTCTTGGTGTTCATCTGCAATGACCGCAAGGGAAAGTGAGGACCAGCAACACAATCCCTTTTTAGAACATTCCTTGTTGGAGTAGACAGTGCAAGGTTTCAATCTATGGAGTTTGAGGTGTGAGAATGAGAGAAAGCAGGGTGGTTGTTTCCAAGGATAGGAAAGAGCAGAGCCACAGTCTTGGTTTTTAACTGCAATGACGGCAAAGGACAGTGACACGCAGCAACACAATTTCTTCCTAGCACCATCCTTGTTGTAGTAGACAGCATAAAGTTTCAGAGCAGCTGTTTTGCAGGCTAGGAAAGAGCAGAGCTCTAGTCTTGGAGTTTTTCTGCAATGACTGCAAGGGATAGTGAGGCCCAGCAACACAATTCCTTCCTGGCACCTTCCTTGTTGTAGCAGACAGTGTAACGTTTCAATCTCGCATGTGGGAGTTCGATAGTGAGAGGAAGCACAGCGGCTGTTTGCATGGCTAGGAAAGAGCAGAGCCCCCGTCTTGCAGTTTATCTGCAATGACTGCAGAGGAAAGTGGGGACCAGCAGCACAATTCCTTCCTACCACGTTCCTTGTAGGATTAGAGAGTGTAAGATTTCGATCTAGCAGTTGGGCGTGCGAGAAGGAGAGAAAGTGGAGTGGCAGTTTCAAAGACTGGGAAAGAACAGGCCCCAGTCTTGCAGGTTACCTGCAGTGGCTGTACGGGAAAGTGAGGACTAGCACCACAATCCCTTCTGAGCACATTACTTGTTGGACTAGACAGTGCAAGTTTTAAATCTACCAGCTTCGAGTCCGAAAGTGAGAGAGAGAAGAGTGACTTTTTGCAAAGCTAAGAAAGAGCAGAGCCCCAGTCTTGGAGTTTGTCTGCAATGACTGCCAGGGCAAGTGAGGAGCAGCAACACAATACCTTCTTAGCTCCTCCTTTGTTAGACAAGACAGTACAAGGTTACAACTTAGCAGTTTGGCTTGCGATAATGAGAGAAAACAATGTGCCTGTTTGCAAGCCTAGGAAAGAGCAGAGCCCCAGTCTTGCAGTTTACCTGCAATTACTGCAAGGGAAAGTGAGGACCAGCAACACAACTTTTCCTTAGCACCTTTCTGGAGGGATCAGGAAGTGCAAGGTTTCAATCAAGCAGTTGGGACTGCGAGAGTGAGCGAAAGCCGGTGGCTGTTGGCCAGGGTAGGGAAGAGCAGAGCCCGAATCTTGCTGTTTATGTGCAGTGACTGCAAGGGCAAGTGAGGACCAGAAACAGAATTCCTTCCAAGCACATTCCTTTTAGAACTACACAGTGCATGGTTTCTACCTAGCAGGTTAGGAGTGCGAGAGAGAAAGAAGGGTGGCTTTTAACAAGGCTGGGAAAGAGGAGAGCCCCAGCCTTGGTGTTTATCTGCAATGACTGCAAGGGAAAGTGAGGACCAGCAACACAATTCCTTCCTAGCACCCTTCTTGTAGGGCTAGGCAGCGTAAGATTTCAATCTAGCGGCATCAGATTGCGAGAGGGAGAGAAAGCAGAGTTGCTGCAGAGCTGCCTCTCCCCTTCCTTCCATCCCCGATCCCTTCTCCTCCCCTTCCATGCCTGCCTCTCTTGGTCTCTCTCTCCCTCCCTGCCTCCATCCCCCAGTTTCCCACAATGGGGCAGGGGAAGGTGCGTCTCCAAATGGCAGAGGGGACAGCTGGGGTGGTCGCTTCGGCTCCAAGCCTATATACGTATGCAAGATGAACAGATGAACCAAGTTCTTCCACCAAAGAAGTAGTACACGCGCTTCTTCTCCCTTTTCCCTTTGTAAAGCAATGGCATACCTCACTGCAGGTCAAAGCCTGAGAAGAGCAACTATGCTAAAACATTATTTGGAAAATAAATCTGGTAAAAATTCCGCTGCCTCACAGAAGGGACTGCGGGAAAAACAGAGAAACTTCCAGAACTGCTCTCAGCCCTGCTCAGAGAAGGTGGAGAGAGGCAGCACAGGTAGCATTAGCTACAGTTTAGACCAACCTTGTAAATTCTCTTGTCCATCTCTTTGGCAAACCACCAAACTTGTGACATTTAGTTTTTCAATACACTACTGTTACAAAAACAGGAGCACGTCTTTTTAGCAGACAGGATCTTCCTGAACAGCACTTTTAATGTTAAGTGACTATCAAATGCCATCCACCTGGCTTTCACTGATCTCAAATGCAGCCTTGACCTCTCTCAAGTCAACATTCCTCAATTATGACAGTGCATACAATCCATCAATTATTTTCAAAATAGCTTCAGAATACAAGTAAAATCACAGCATACTTAAATATGAGAAATAATTCGCGACTGTGAAAGTTAGCTATCATCTAATAGATAATTCACAAAGCAGAAGCAGTCAAAATTGAAATCTTCCGGGTGACTGGAATTGACTTTGGGCAATTTCAAAGCAAATATTCAAGGCAGTTACCTTAAGTCGTTTCACAAGTGATCCACAAGAGATCTCTTATTTATAGTTAGTGTCCTGTAAAGACATAACCGTATCCATAACCCTTAAAAATGACATGTAGAAGAATCGGAGCCACTTACAGTTCTCATGAACCCCTTATCAGTGTAGTTTTATTTTTCTCTTTTCATGTGGCTAGAACCAGACAGGCTTTCTTTGAAGCTGCAACAGGAGTCTGTGTCGTCATAGGAACAAAACCAGTGACACCTTGGTTTCACTGAAACGCAGGCAAACCTCCCTCTGACTTCAAAACCCAAACCAGTTTTTTACCACCAGCATAAAAGAGACACACCACCAGTGTGTCTCGTAAAAATAAATTATCCTCAAACCCTCATAGACGGAGGACTGAAGTCGAGCACTATTTCAGACATGTGAAATGGACTGCTGGGTGGTTTTGCAAGTGAATGGCGATTAGGAAGCACAGCGTGGTGGCTTGAATCACTGTGGCACATGACAAACAGAGGAGGAGTTTACAGAGAAACATGCCAGCCTTACGAAGTATTCATGGATCTGCTATCATAGTGTTGGTGTCCCATGAACTCAGTACAGGCAACGAGTCCAACGCATTCAGTGCTGCTGTGGCTCACTGCGGCTGTTGCATTTGTTGGTCCTTACGTGTGGTCACTCGTGACTGTCAGCTACCAAAAGGGTCAAGTAAATGCGTGCGGCATCTCTTGATTGAGGCCTAGGCAGCCCTATCTCCTCCCAGTGCTGCTACCTCACGCTACCAGTAAAAAAGCTGGTCTTCTCGTTCTGCAGAAATAAAAATAATCTTTCCTGTTATCTACCCTTTCTGATACTTGTGTGCATCACAGTGAGAAAAAAAAAGGGATGCCTGAACTTGTTGATCCAAAATATGCCCATCTTCATTACAACTATGTCCCTGCTAACAGAGGTACAAGCTATTCCCTCTGCTCTTTGGGGCACGTGCATCCTTGAAGAGAGCAGTGACGGCACATTGCATGAGTGTCACGACTGCAAAGAAGGGGTGCATTGATGTCAGGTTGCTGGAAAAGGCCTTGCCAGGCTTGTGCGAGCCAGGCCAGCAGCTTCACCCAGTGGCTCTCCCCACTCAGAGTGGAGAGCTGAACCCATTGCACACAACCCCACACTGACCAGCCCCATGCTGGCTAGAGGATGCTGCCGGGGAGGCATTCCTTGCAACGTTAAACCCTGCGGCCTGGTCCGAAGGGAGCGGCGGCAGAGGTTGTAATGGATATGTCTTTAAATTGCTGTCAAGCAAGTGGAGGTTATTGTGTCAATGTAAGTAGTGGGGTGGACTTGTGTCTGCTAGTTAACACTAGTGGATCTGCCAGTCGACCTGGCCCTGCCCAGTGGAAACCCTTGTGTACTGTGGAAGGAGGTAACGTCCCCGTACATATAAGTCCATAAAAGGAACTGTCTGGGAAAGACAGTCTGGGTTATTCTTCCCTTGGGAAAAGTCAAACTTTCCCAAGGAAGGCAAACTCA